>NW_013669474.1:14381-33696 GCF_000517525.1 Limulus polyphemus
CTGAATAATGCTATAAAGTCTTACAATGGTTAATTCCCATAAGGTTGTAACATTGGCTCAGTGGCTACTTATGTAGGGATTTATGTATGGTTTTGTGTATTCATCCCTATCTTGTTTCTGTACCTTTTGGCATTGCCAGCCCTAAATCATCCTTTTTTTTAATTACTTGTTTCCCCTCTTTTTTTAAACAATACCAATGAATATTTTATAATGAATGTCAGTCGCTATGAAGGCAGCAGTTTTAGCCTGGCGTGATGAGTTGTCTTGATGGACATCATGTTTTGAAGTTAGTGAAACGCTATACTGCTTCTACAATCCCGGTTACGCTACTCGCCAGTTTTCTACTTTAGCGATGTTTTGGGGCTAAACTGAAGGTCTTAATGACTTTTGAAAACCCAAGTTAGATGTTTATAAAAGTCTCTTAGATTGTCACAAGAGAGATTTGAGACTATGATGAGCAATACATAATATGCGTCGGCCATTTTTTTTCCACCTCATCCCTCCATAGTAGGCCCGGCATGGCCAGGTGGTTAGGGCGCTCGATTCGTAATCTGCGGGTCGCGGGTTCGAATCCCTGTCCCACCAAACATGCTCACCCTTTCAGCCGTGAGGGAGTTATAATGTGACGGCCAATCCCACTATTCGTTGGTAAAAGAGTAGCCCAAGAGTTGGCGGTGGGTGGTGATGACTAGCTGCCTTCCTTCTAGTCTTACTCTGCTAAATTAGGGACGGTTAGCGCAGATAGCCCTCGTGTAGCTTTGCACGAAATTTATAACAAACCAAACTCTAAATAGTAAGTACTACGGGGCCCGGCATGGCCAGGTGGTTAGGGCACTCGACTCGCAATCTGAGGGTCGCGGGTTCGAATCCCCGTCACACCAAACATGCTCGCCCTTTCAGCCGTGAGGGAGTTATAATGTGACGGCCAATCCCACTATTCGTTGGTAAAAGAGTAGCCCAAGAGTTGGCGGTGGGTGGTGATGACTAGCTGCCTTCCCTCTTGTCTTACTCTGTTAAATTAGGGACGGCTAGCGCAGATAGCCCTCGTGTAGCTTTGGGCGAAACTGAAAACAAAACAAGTACTACGGTGCTTAGTGATACTTGTTATATACATGTATATCTCTCTCCTTCGCCAACAGAATTATTATTTATGTTTAGTGTCGTAAATCTGTTTAGGGAATTTCGCGCAAAGTTACTCAAGGGCTATTTGCGCTAGCCGTCCCTAATTTATAAATAATAGACTAGAGGGAAGGCAGCTTGTCAACACCACCCACGGCCAACTCTTAGGCTACTCTATACCAACGAATAGTGGGATTGACCGTCACGTTGTAACGCTCCCACAGCTGAAAGGGCGAGCATGATAGCTGACGGGATTCGAACTCGCGACCCACAGATTGCGGTTCGAGTGCCCTAACTATCCGGCCATGCCAGGCTAAAGGTAAGAAGAAAAAATTATATTCGCTCTCTCGTCTGCACTGTTAATGATGCGATATTTTCAACTTTCTGGAGTAATAGTAAATAAACTGCCAACCTTTCTGTCACTGTTTTCTTGATGAACAGGTATGAATTATAAAACTACGGTTTGAACAAATGAGCCCATCAACACTTACCAATAATCAGGAGATTTTATCAACCCAACAGAAACACCTGGTAAGAAATGTCACAAAATTTAAATAACAAAATAACTCAACCCTTCATACTTCACTGTGTGGGCTTTAACAAAATAACTCAACCCTTCATACTTCACTGTGTGGGCTTTAACAAAATAACTCAACCCTTCATACTTCACTGTGTGGGCTTTAACCAAAATAACGCAACCCTTCATAACTCACTGTGTAGGCTTTAACAAAATAACTCAACCCTTCATACCTCACAGTGTAGGCTTTAACAAAATAACTCAACCCTTCATACCTCACTGTGTAGGCTTTAACAAAATGACTCAACCCTTCATAACTCACTGTGTAAGCTTTAACAAAATAACTCAATCCTTCATAACTCACTGTGTATATTCTAACAAAATAACTCAACCCTTCATAGCCCGCTACGTAAATCCAGCGCAAAAAAAAACCTGAACCTTCCTATCTCTAGCCTTAATCAACAAAATTATTAAAATAGAAACTGATCCCATACATTAAAGATATTGGCTCATTCTTTAAATGCAATATTAAACACTTTTCACACAACACACAAAAGACTTCGAAACTCCTTGATAGTATCGAGTACTGATAAATTACACGTGACAAGGTTTGAGTTTTGATGTAGTTTTTGCTGTCTAAACCATCATCACACATATTCTTTATTAAAAACTAAGTATTTGAACATTATTATATATTAAGCATTAAATATTTTCTTTCATTGTGATTTTATACATTCTAGTATAACTCTCAATCTACAGCTAGCCAAGACCTACAGTTCTGACATGCTGACTGCCATCACCCCGTGAAATTCGATGACGGATTTACTAATGACTGGGGCTGACGACACTTCTAGCTTTTATCAGCGCAGCTCTTGTCTGATATGAGCTACAATTTTCCGAGAAACAATTATATACCACGCGTTTCTATGACAGACTCACTCAGGCGTTTTACCTTTTCTTTTAGTAAAGTTTGTTTGTTTATTTGTTACACAATGAGCTCTTTGCTCTGCCCAACGCGGATATCGAAACCCGATTTTTAACGTTATAAGCTCACTGAATTCCCGAGGCTTTTCACTAAAGATCTATTCGATATTTAAAGGTGAAAGTAATACAGCTTAAGGTTGAACCTCAAATCGGTGTTTTTGTAATTTTTTATGTTAAAAAGTTCGGTTACAAAATATGATAGGTACAAAATCTGTGGTATTATGTAATTGTGTTAAGCGAGTGCGAAAACTATGCTTTAATAGCATAAACGTTTTTCCGATTTCGTTGCTAATGTGATAACGTTCAAAACTGTTTAAAATTATTATAGTTTTGCCTCTTATTTTTTACTGTGCAGATGGTGTAAAAATTAATTTTAGAAACGTAAATGCAGTTGGAGCAGGAAGAAAGCCTTGTTTAAGTGAGAATATGAGGTCTTAGACTGCTCTAAACTGAAACAAAATAGGGGGAGATAACTAACCTGGAAGGTCATCAAGTATGTAAGAGATTTGTTATGCCAGGTCAATAATAAAGATACAATATATAAGTACCATATTTAGATTATACCTAAAAATGTTCTTAAGATACTGTTTAGAGATGCAGATCTAAGCCTAACGAAGTGATTGTACAACTTTACAAATGTATTAGTTCCTTGTTCTCCAGCGCCAGATGTAATGGAGAAGTAAAACCTGAAAGACGAGTGTTTCACGACAGGTTTTTATGTGTGTAATGGACAAGTAAAACCTGAAAGACGAGTGTTTCACAACAGGTTTTTATGTGTGGTAAAACCTGAAAGACGAGTGTTTCACAACAGGTTTTTATGTGTGTAATGGACAAATAAAACCTAAAAGAAATATGTATCATATTTCTCATGATACTTAACGACCGTAATATGTGGTGATACACCATCTTCCTTGACCAAGGTGCAAGGTGGGTAACACCATGTTAGCTGACATGTATTGATAAAGGTGTTGCAGTGGCCGTAAAACATTCATAAACCATAATCTATTAGCTTCTAAAAAGAAAAAAGAAGCCCGATGCTGACACTGCTAGTAAACCCAACCCCTAGAATCAACTATCGTCATGAAGGGCCTGTCAACAAACGCATGTGGATTGGTCTCACCCCAAATAATGCAACTGTGGGTGTTGACCTGACAGATACGATGTAGTGACCTGCGCACGTTACACACAGTTTGCTGGGGTTGGCCAGTAGAGTTAGTCAACTTGATGTGTGCTGGATTCTCCTGGGGATTGCCTTGTAGGGTGACACTTGAGTTTCTGCGTAGTTCCTGCAGTCTTCAAATGTCGTATAGATACAACGTAGTGGCCTGCGCACTTTACACAGTTTTCTAGGGTTGGCCAGTAGAGTTAGCAACTTGATGTGTGCTGGATTCTCCTGGGGATTGCCTTGTAGGGTGACACTTGAGTTTCTGCGTAGTTCCTGCAGTCTTCAAATGTCGTATAGATACAACGTAGTGGCCTGCGCACTTTACACAGTTTTCTAGGGTTGGCCAGTAGATTTGGCAACTTGATGTGTGCTGGATTCTTTTTGGGATTGCCTTGTAGTTTCTTTACTTTCACTTTACACACAGTTTGCTGGGGTTAACCAGTAGAGTTAGCAACTTGATGTGTGCTGGATTCTCCTTGGGATTGCCTTGTAGGGTGACACTTGAGTTTCCACAGATGCACATGGATGTCCAGATCCTGTCTTCACTAATATATTGATGAAATTATGTAAGGCCCTTGGGCTACAAGACCTACATGAACAAAGGTGCCACAACCAAAGGCTCACTCAGGATTACTATATAGAAAAGTTCACAAGTGTTATCTTAAAGATAAACTATTCGCAGAGATCTAAGCATGTAAACTAATACAAGTGTACGCTTACATCTCAGAACAAATGTCAGACGTGACGTCACATAGCGTAGGTGGCAAAATCTGTAAATGCATTTCCCATGGTATTGTATGCACGCATACTTATTCCAGTAAGGTGTTATGGTTTGGGTATTATAAGCAACGGAATGCGTGAAATAAATTTACAGTAATGCCCAGTAACTCGTTTTCGAAATCTCTTTACGATTTCTCAACATAAACATTTCGTTCAAATACAAGATAAAAAAATTAGCCGACTTGTGTACCTGAAGTTCATAAAGTGGAACACAGGAAAAAAAAAAGTTCATTCACCTTTCAAATGTAATGCAACAGAAATCTCGAGTTTTTCTGGGAGCTAGTGAAATAAGCTTCTTGTTGTACTAGATTTATATCTCATTAAAATCTTGTATGTTTTGAAACTTGTAAGAAAACCCGCTTTCCTACATGCTGTTGAAGGCGATAGGTATCTATTTTGCCATTTCTATGCAATATTTGTTATAGAGAGTTTTGAACACGAGTTATCAGCCATTTCCTGGTTTCTTTCTTCAGCAAAATTACTCATAATATGAATATTACTATTCAGTTACTTCACTTACAATCTATTTGTTTTACACGAAAAGTCTTGTATTGCTCTAAACGATTTTACATGTACGTCTGTCTGTGATTTCGCATTCTAGTTTGTTTGTTTGTTTGAATTTCGCGCAAAGCTACACGAGGGCTATCTGCGCTAGCCGTCCCTAATTTAGCAGTGTGAGACTAGAGGGAAGGCAGCTAGTCATCATCACCCACCGCCAACTCTTGGACTACTTTTTTACAAACGAATAGTAGAATTGACCGTCACATTATAACGCCCCCCCCCCGACTGAAAGGGGCGAGCATGTTTGGTGGGACGGGGATTCGAACCCGCGACCCACGGTTTACCTGTCGAGCTCCCTAACCACCTGACCATGCCGGGCCTCGCATTCTAGTTTAGCCAAGTCCACAATACACTTACAATGAACCTAACGTGTGTTTCGACAAATTATTCGAAAGAAATACCAAATGTATGTTTGTGTGTGTGTGTGTGTTGTTGGGAAATTGTCACGATGCATGTTGGACATTTATAAACATTCTAGTGTAGTAAAGTTTTTAAAGTCATGAATTGTATTAAATGGAGTGGAAAACTGGTATAATAATAATAATGTGCTTTCTTGTAAGGAATAATTATAGTTTGAAAGGTTTCATTGGACTAATGGGTGAGCAAAATCAAAATATAGAATCATTGTTCATTTGTAAAGTAATAAAAACAATCTTGGAAGTGTAATTTTATGAACTCGAACCCCGAATCGCTATATTAAATTAATAGATAGCTTGCTCCATAGTTGCTTGCATACACGTTAATGATTTCCTTTCGTTCTATCGTATTATGTAACATTCGGGTTTCTTTTCCTATTTGTAACTAATGGAAATTTGGTGTGGTTCTATGGTGGATAAGAGATTTTATATAACGACTTCCTTCAAACAAAGCTGTTAAATACCTATATGGAAATGATCAATAATGTTGTATTAATGCACAAAAGATGAAGTATATGTATTTGAATATGTTGTGTATTTGTTCTCTCAGAATAAGAGGATTAAGGTAACTGAGTTAGAAATTGGGAATGGTAATTGATTCTTCGATATTTTTATTATTTATTGTAATTATTATAAAACTGTTTCGGAAAATGGGTAAGTTCTAACGTGTAAATGTATATATATTATTAAATATAAAAGTGTGGAGTGTTTGTTGTTTTTTGTGTTGTTTCATCTGTTTTAAAATAATTTTTTTCGTGATGTTATAGAACAAGTACTGCAGAAGTATAGTAAATAGGTTAATTCTCCTAACGCATCTCGGCATGTTTTGGTAATAAAAGTAGCCTGCAAATACACCCAACGATGGTAAAAAACATCAGTATACCCCAAATGGGCTAAACAGAAATTGAACAAGGTGCTACGACACAACGTATGTGTGTGTATATATATAAATATATATATGAAACAAAATCAGTTATAGGTGTTCAAAATAAAACATTCGCATACTTCAGTTTTCACACCAGATTGTTATATTGATACCAAGTTTTATTTGTACAGGCTTCTACAAAACTCAACACCTGAAAGTTCTACTACAAAATATTGTGGTTCGGAGGAGTGAAAGTCAAAGCATTTATTGAACTGAGAATATATAACAATTACTCGAGACCTAAGCAAGCTTTGAACTTTCCGCTACTGGAGATATGTGTAAATAGATAATATGACATATATATATTGGGGCCGTATGTGGCCTAGTATTTAGCATGCCGGACTGGGGATCCATGGTTCGCATCCCGCTGTCACAAAATCTCGCTCCGTAGATGTTTTGTAGTGACAGTCAAATCCTACTGTTCGTTTGGAGTAGCTGTCGGGTTATTCGTATGGGGCAGATTCTTTACGATAGGTGTTCTGTGACTCGTTGGAGATACATTTCAACAATAAACAAACAGCACACAATCCACTGGTTTTAAAATAACGTATCAAAACAAGTTAAACGTATATGCAAGTGTTCGTTACACTGTTGGTTATCACTGTTGTATTCATAGCTTTAAATAGTTGTCTCTTTTTCGTCAAAAGCCACGTAGGCTGATCCAATTACTTTAGAACACAATTTGACAAGACGAATTATTCTTCATGCTATGTTATTACAATAAAGTCTGTGATAACTTCGCTTTAAAATCACCACTATAAATGTCGGTTACCACAGTTGTATCGAGAGCTTTAAATAATTGTCTCATTTTCGTCAAAGTCCACAGAGGCTGGTTCATTTACTTTAGAACACAACTGACATGACAAATCATTTCTTCATTATTGTATTCACTCTGTTTTTATGGTAGCAGCATTCATGTTGACAGTCACTCTTGTCTTGTTTATTGCCAGCACCATCTTTGTAGGTAGCTTTAGCTGCTTTATGTTGATATTTATTGTTGCGTGTTGTTGACAGACACTCTTAATGTGCCCCATTATAAAACAAGCATAGCATCTCTTCTCCCATTAGTCGGTTGACTTCTTGACACCTTTGGTGGCATCCTGCTTCTGGTCAGCCATCCCTGTTTTCGACTTCAACTGGTTATTCTTGAACTTGCCAGTTATACTCTCATATACTGCCAGCTTGATCATCTCATCCACGTCTTTCAGTGCTCTCTCTCTCTCTCTTTTAGGAACAGTGACATGTCAGTGGAGCACATGATCTGAGCTGTTCACGTATTAGTAGATCATTCAAAATTATCTTCACACTTGCCCATGTCAGTCCACCTTGTGAAGTATCGCCATAGACGTGTCAGGTTTGACTTCTCTCAGTTCCAGTAAAAAACTTTTCTCGATAAGTTCATAGCATTTCAGCAAGGCCACGTTTAACTTGTCATGGTCTATGGCATCTTCTAGTGTCATGTCAGCATACACTTGTAGGCTTTTACCTGTGAGAAAGGGGCTGAGACAGACTGCACAGTCGCCTTTATCCCAGTTCTGACTTTGGACGAATCTTTCCTACCACACCAGGAAAGCATCAGTGTCGTCTTTCTGTTTATCAAAGTTGGGCAGCTTGAGTCGGCTGGCTCTGACCCCATTGTCATTTTTGGGTCATCTGTCTTTTTGTTGGCGATGAGCTTGGCGATCTCAATTTGTGCTGTGCTTTGATTCTCTCTATTTCCAGTCTCTCCTCTCTCCCCTTTTCTTCTTTCTCAATTTCTTACTCTCTTTTCTGTTGATGCACTTTTCTCTCTCTTCTTGTTGTTTAACAAACACTCGTAGATCACCATCTTTAAGCTCAAGTCACTCACCCCTCTATATTCACTTATCAAAGTCAGTTGACATAGTTATATAGCGTGGCTGTGACCTCTACAATATTTTCACCACCACTACAGCTGTGGGTATATAGAGGCCTATTTGCCACTGTTGTTCACGTATTCTTCTACTACAGTTTACCACTATAGATCCTGGCTGGCTCGTCACTGTCAGGATTTTTGTATGGGCTGAATTCTTTACAGTAGGTGTCTGTGACGTGTTGGCGATAAATTTCAGCAATAAACCAACTGCATATAATCCACTTGTTTGAAAATAATATATTCAAACAAGTCAAGCATATATACAAATGTTTATTACACTGTTGGTTATCAGAGTTGTATCCAGAGCTTTAAATAATTGTCTCTTTTTCGTCAAAGTCCACGAGACTGGTTCAGTTACTTTAAAACAAAATTTGACAAGACGAATTATTCTTCCTGCTCTATTATTACAATACAGTCTGTGATAATTTCGCTTTAAAATCGCCACTTTAACTGTTGGTTACCACAGTTGTATTGAGAGCTTTAAATCATTGTCTCTTTTATCGTCAAATTCCACATAGGTTGCTCCAATTACTTTATAACACTATTGACAAAACAAATAATTTTCTCTCTACTCTGTTATTACAATAAAAGTTGTGGTAATTTCACTTTAGAAATCGTCAATATACGCTCTTTATGGCTAACTCACGATCACGCAGTCTAGATCTGTTTCTCGAAATATATTTTCAACACGTATTCATACCCCAACAGAGAGAGGTATAGGATGTTCCACACACTACTAAATATTACGATGCAAAAATACTCAATGAGAAAAACTCAGAAGGTTCTAGTAACATGACGCAATAATATAACAATCACCAATTCGTAATTACTGAACTACACAATGTATGATTCGTTACTTAAACAAACTTGCGATAAACCATTGCTTCTAAAAATATCAAATTTAACACTCGCGTTAAATAAGCTATCTAAATCATAACACTCGCGTTAAAGTATTTTATTGTGGAATGTCTCATTTACTCCCGGAACGATGTGGTTGTTTGAGACATTTCACATGTATTTAGCATGTATCTAATCAGCAGCACCCACCACCGACTTTTATGCTACTATGAGATATACCCGATTGTTTCAATGTAAGTTTAATGCGAGTGTTATGATTTAGATAGCTTATTTAACGCGAGTGTTATGATTTAGATAGCTTATTTAACGCGAGTGTTATGATTTAGATAGCTTAAGTACCTATATCTCTCTCACTGGAAAATGTATATAACGTTTTTGATATGTGCTTTACTGTGAGGATTTATCGCTTTTCGTTCTGTAATGTTGGATGTTTGCAGCATGTGCCACAGGCTTTATGCAAACAATAAATACACCCTTCCTGGAAATCAGTTTATTAGATCTTCTTTGCCCAAAGGGGGTCGAAGATGATAACAGAATTATAGTTTAAGGTGTTTTAAGTTTAATACAATTTTCAATGTTAAAGAAACTTCTGGAAAGCGTCTTGACTATGAAAACAACAATACAACTAAAGATTACAAAATGAGATAACTTACGAAACTGATGAACAGTTCGATTCATGGTTTGTTAAGAGTTCAGAAAGTTTGGGCTTTAATATTATAAGCAAAAGAAGATAGATAGGCCTAACCCTATCACTTTTTATTTGTCATAATTTGAGTCGGCCTAAGCTTTAGTTACCTTAGAATTGCACCTATTTCACAGTTGCGTAGGATAAACAATCTCTTTATGATACGCGGAACAAAGCAATATTTCAGTGTCGTTGCCGTATTGTACTTAAAACTCTTAAGTATGCTTCCTACATGCCAAATGTTTTATTTGTCCGAAAAAAAATGTCGAGTTGTTATTTTTTTTATCTTAAAGCAGCTGTGATTCATCTGCCAGTCCAAAAATAATCCAACTTAAAGCCTTCTACATAACGATGTATCATAAAAATAATCCAACTTAAAGCCTTCTACATAACGATGTATCATAAAAATAATCCAATTGAAATCCTTCTACATAACGACGTATCATAAAAATAACCCAATTGAAAGCCTTCTACATAACGATGTATCATAAAAATAATCAAATTGAAATCCTGCTACATAATGATGTATCATAAAAATAATGAAATTGAAAGTCCTGGTATATAATGATGTATCATAAAAATAATCCAATTAAAATCCTGCTACATAATGATGTATCATAAAAATAATCCAATTGAAAGCCTTCTACATGACGATGTATCATAAATTCTACAAGTGATATCATAATTCCTATCATGTAAATACTGTTATTCCTATCCTGCTACATAATGATGTATCATAAAAATCATCCAATTGAAAGCCTTCTACATGACGATGTATCATAAATTCTACAAGTGATATCATTATTTCTATCATGTAAATACTGTTATTCCTATTTTGCATACATCAAATCTCAAGATGATCATATGCTCTAGTTAGTTATTCTCACTTGGTGTGTTACAAAAAAGTGATATAACCTTTTAGAAAATTCACACTCCTTTCTACCACATCTCACAACAACTGAACTTAAAAGAATAATATTATTATTCAAAATAACTATTGATATAAAGCACTAAATTGAAATTGTAATCATGATAACGACACATTATCACAATTACAAGATTTCAATATATTCACTACCAATAGCAAAGAGAATGTTGGTTTTATGGAACTCTAGTTATTCATTAATCCTATGTAGGCATTATTATAAATGCTAAAACAAATAACTAAAATTTTGTTTCTAAGACTAATATGGAACTTGACGACATTACCGTGTTTTTATCTACGTACTTCGGTTTGTTGTTCTTCTTCTCTCGGTTGTGATTTTAAAAATTCATCATTTTTCTTGCATCTATATGAAAACAGCATTTACAGTATCCTTTATTTAGAACTAGCGAAAGTACCCGGTTTCGCTCGGGTTATTAGGTTGATAGTGTGTGTATTCTGAACCCATTTTAGCATAACGTATGCACTTTTGTTGCTAAGGAACATGATATAAAAGCCATTGTTGGAAGGCATTGTTATCAAAACTCACTGGCTTTTCTCTATACTAGAAGTTGTTATGTAAGGAACCACTTCTTTTCTATGTCCAGTTTTACGTTCATTGGGATAATTTAATACTGCGTACTTTCAGCAAACGATAATTTAGGTAACGATTTATATTGGTACAAAATATAACGAATGTTTACAATATAAATTTTCTTATTTTGATGGTTTTTCTTAAAAAAAACTTGAATAATACAATCATACATAGTCTAACAGCGTGTGCAGTATTTTTCTTTAACATATACTAATTTTGTTCTTGTTAAATTGGCTGTCCTTTTATATTACCATAATATTGAAATTCGGTAGAATTTTGTGTTTATTTGTCTGTTTTTTTTTGTGTTACCGCCATATGTGCGAAACACCACATAGAAAAAAAAATGTGAGTGGCATAGCTCCAAGAGGAAAGAACCTAGAAACCTGAAATTTTGCAGCCATACTAAGTGGACCCTGAGTGTGTGCTCCTGGGTATTATTACTTGTCTACGCGCATGCGCGTTTGCACCCCTTTTATGCGAAAAACCACATAGAAAAGAAATGTGAGTGCCACAGCTCCAAGAGGAAAGAACATAGAAATCTGAAATTTTGCACCGATACTAAGAGGACATTTGGGGTGTGCACCTGGGTATTATTACTTATTCAAGTGCGTGCGCGCGTGCGCATCTTTCTAATAAGGCAAGCTAGCAAAAATCTACGTGTTACTTAACTTCAAAGTTAAAATCGCGGCATTAATATGTACGTGCATTTATTTTCATATTTTAGCCTGTCCTCGATGCTTCAAAACATTGCTGTTTTTATATGAAAATGCATTGAAAAGAAAAATTATTCTTATTCCAAAACACAAAATGTAGTTAAAGAAAACTAATTTGATTTCAGAAGATCGTTAGTCTGTCAAAAATGTGGCATTCTTTCTAACCTAAACATAAAGTTAAATTACAATTTAATTACATTAATACTAATAACGAAACCAAAAATATACCATATACTATGTTTATCACTTATACTCCTCTCCATTTGAATAACATTGAAATGAAATATTTTAAACTGAAGTTATCAACAATTCCTAAAAACACACATGAAAAAAAAACATCTTATATGTATGGAAAATAACAAAAATGTATCAGATGAAATTACTATTAAATCATAACTGAAACCATAGGAATCAATTTTCACTTTTCACATCAATACCTGTAATTTCCATTTCTTTTCTTGGAGCAGTTGTAATTATACATCCCACAATAGTGTAAGAAAGTGACAAAGGTTGAACTAGATCAGTAGTGTGCAGCGTAATATAAAACATTTAAGCTCAAGTCGCCTAATGCCTTCACCTGGCGAGGGCCCGGTATGGCCAGGTGGTTAGGGCGCTCGATTCGCAATCTGAGGGTCGTGGATTCGAATCCCCGTCCCACGAAACATGCCCGCCTTTTCAGCCGTGAGGGAGTTATAATGTGACGGTCAATCACACTATTCGTTGGTAAAAGAGTAGCCCAAGAGTTGGCTGTGGGTGGTGATGACTAGCTGCCTTCCCTCTAGTCTCACACTGCTAAATTAGGGACGGCTAGCGCAGATAACATTCGTGTAGCTTTGCGCGATATTCAAAACAAACAAACAAACAATCACCTGGTGAGACTGAAGTTTCGGGCTACATCAGCTCTCATTATTATAAATGGAGATTAAATCATTATACTTTCTCATCGTCTTAGTTAGGCTAATTTCAGTTTCAATAAAATAAGTGTGTGGTTTAAAAAAAAATATTTTCTCAAGTATTCCATTCGATGCGCACCTAGCGGCAAGTCAGAAAGCTTATAACGCAAAAACCGGGTTTCGATACCCGTGGTGAATACAGCCCATTGCGTAGCTTTGTGCTTAATAACAAACAAAAAAGGACATGTGTAACTGAAGAAAGTATGCAACCATGTATATTCTGTGTGTATCAAATCGTCCGAAAGCTCAATTTTTAACAGTAAATACTTATAATTACGGTTTTTGTTGGCAAAATGTTGAATTATATAAAACATAACAGTCTCGACTTCCATAAATTCAACAACTTATGGACTTCTGTATCACCAATAAGCGATGTCACAGTTTCTGCTCTGCTTATTGAAAAAATGTGGATCACAAATATGATTAACAATAACATTTGTAAAAACTTACACAAGAGTCATGTCATTCGTGATATATTTCTATTGTAAAGTTATATAATAACAACAGAGATACGATCAAAATTTTAAAGTTCCTGCTTTTGTTTCAGGGTGTATCAATCATACACACACACACACACTATCTGAAACACTGCTTGGGTTATTTATATCAGACAGTTTGATGTTTCCTGCCATACAGTTGCCACAAATAACCTAAATACGTCTGGTTAAGCCATGAATCTACAAATATGCTGGTTAACGTATGCTAATCTTTTGGTACAGTTATTGACTAGCAAGTCCTTCTGAGTAGTATTATCGTTTACAAGTCAGTACGTGCGGGCGCGTGATGGCCCTGTGGTTGAACTCTCAATTGCAGAGCTAGCAAGCAGAGTTCGAATCCGGAAAATACTCCCTGCTCTTTAAGCTGTAGGTGCGTTATAAAAATGAAAGTCAATCCCTTGGCGTAGATGGTGGAGTGATACTGATCGGCTACTTTCCCTCTGATTAGTAGTTCAAAATTAGGAACGGCGGCAGATTTTCTAAGTAGCTTTGTCATAAATACAAATACGAATACTACCAGTATTTAGATATAAGTCTGTTTGTTTGTTGTTTTTTTCCTAGGTTCAGCTCTGAAATTTACGTTTATCAAACATGGTCAAAAAGTTAGCGTGCCAGAATATAGACTTGCATTCGCGTCCATTTACCGAAAAAAATCGTTCTCCATATTTTGGGGCGTAGGTACATTATAAAGGTCACGGTAAAATCCCACTATTCGTTTAAACACAAGTAACCCAACAGTTCATGGAGGATACTGTTGACTAGCTGTCTTCCCTCTGGTCTATCAGTCTAAAATTAGGGGCGGCTAACATAAATAACCTTTGAGTAGCTTTGCACGAATATCCAAAACAATCAAACTTTCCAGTCGATCTATTTTAACTGACTTTACAATATTTAATATTATATGTGAGTATTTTCGTTTAATCTTTTTTTATAAATAAAGGTCAATGGCTTTCTATTGTACACCTGGTTTAATTTTTTCCACCTTTCAATTCATTCTTATTAATTAAATTCACGATCCTCCTGTTATTTTGTGGATTCTAACTACCTAGTGTCTAATTTTTCTCTAACCAAGATTATCGTGGTATTAGCTACATAGGACATTTTACTGCTGTAATCAGGAATTAATCTGAGTAACAATGTGGAGAGGCAGACGATCTGTATGGTGGAAGATGCCGGTGAGCACGTGTACACGATGCTATTGTTAGGGCATGCTAGAACCTTATAAAATGGTATTTTAAGGCATTACCAAATTGTCAACATCCAGTGCACCTGATCTCCATTTCTATATAAATGTGTCTGTAATATATGCTTTGTGTTGCTGTTAGTAGACAAGATTTACCAGGCGGGACTATTACGCAACTAAGTAGGATATCCAATGTCATATCAGGACATGGTTGAACCAGGTTTTTGCAAAATAGCCTCTTAAATATAAAGGATTCCTGGTAATGCCAGGGTGAATCTGAAAGCTCAGATACATGGAGAACCAGTTAATAATGTGTTCGCTCTCATAGCATGTTATTTTGCTGAGCCTGAAAGTGCACTGGCCATTCACCAGGATGCAGATATCGTGCATCATGTTATTGTGCATTTCTTTAGATTGTTTTAGCCAATTATAACTGTAAACCAACTATAAGTAATCGCCCTTAACACCCTTCATAGTTAGGTGAATCAAATATGCCAGGTGTCTTTCATGGATGCGGTTAAGGAAGATCTGGACTGATTTTTTTTTAGAGATTCCAGCATGAATGCTTGGATGCAAGATCATATGATGTAATTTCTCTCACCGAGTCTGTACCATCCTTCATCTGAAGTCAATGGACACTTCAGCAAGACCTGGTTTATAGATGGGATACCATTGTAAGTAAATTCAAAGCTTGATGACCCAAACCTAGGGAGAATTAAGGTATCCATACTGATGATCTACACTGATTTCATGATAAAGCACATCTAATCTATATCAGACCACTAAGATATCATCCTAAGCAAATTCAATGAGGACCTGCCAAACAAGCCTATGTGACACCATATGGGCATAAGGCATGATGATGAATGAAAATAATTCAGATCTAGCTGGAGTACCCACTGTTTAAAAAAAAAAGCAGTGTGTGACTTTCATAATATATGCAATGCAGCACAGAAGCACCTAACGTCTAGCAGTAATTTGGTCATTACAGCATACGCAAGCACTCAGTTAGTGGTCCCAAAGACAGACAATGGAAATCGATACCTGCTGATTGTAAATGATTATTTTATTGATCTATACAAAATGCATGTTTTCCCTAACATCAAAAGCACAGAGCATACAGCTGAGCAATGGATATCTTGCTTTGGAGAACACGATGTTACTAATAAAAATTTCCATAGTTGTTTACAATGATCCAGAGGAACAAGAACCGGTATCTGGGCAACTTGGCTGCTCAGAAGAATGACGGAGACGATGTCGTTGACCTCCATGCTATATCGCACTGAACAAATACTAGTAGTTAGGATGAATCAAAAGGGAGTGGTGTTCCTTACTTTCCAAGCTACTGAGAAGAATTCCATAGTCAAACTAGCCAAGATTGTTTGTTTGTTTGTTTGTTTTTTAATTATGCACAAAGCTACACAAGGGCTATCTGTGCTCTCCCCACCACGGGTATCGAAACCCGGATTCTAGCGTTGTAAGTCCGCAGACATACCGCTGTGCCACTGGAGGGCAACTAGCCAAGAAGCTTATGACATCATTAACATTTTTAGATGTTCTAACAAAATTTGGAAAGATTGGAACAAGAAAAACCAAAAAATCTTTAGCAGATGTAGTAGAATCTGGGGAAAATTTCAGTGAATATAAATAACAGTTTTGAATAACTAATTTCTCAAACCCGAAATCTGGAATTGAGGACCGGATTGTATATATTTGAATATTAGTGCCAAAGTCGTACTTTTTTTAATCTTTAGTCGGCTGTGTGGTAGTGCAGTGTGTTTGACTATGCATGGTATTAGGCAGACGGTGAAAAACCAATGGTGAACTGTATGTTTATTACTATATAAATATATTCGTATATATTTGCATGTGTCAGTAAGTACACATAACACTGTGATTGTGTCTTCTCGATGTGATCTTGTCAGTAAGTAGTACAATAACAATAGCACTACACTTGGTTAGATACAGTGTATGAATATACAATTTCCTTTTCCTCAAATCATGTTGTATGCTACTGTAGGAAGTCGCAGGCAGGAACAGGGTTAACTCTGGTCATTACCCTGCTTATGAAATCACTAATCCTTCTAGAACTTGGTACCTGCCTCTATAAAACTCATAACGAGTAAATAATTATCACAACCACATGCATTAGATTAGGAACCTAGACTTCACCTGAAAATGTAATTCACAAGTTAACATTTTGATGGAACTGCTTCGTATCTCCAACTTGAAAATGTTGTAAATATAACACTGATGGAATTTAAAGCGCCGAAATGAGTCCACAATTAAATGCTAAAAAGCTGGTCAGTCCAAGTGTCATTGAAGGTGGGCTTATCAAAGGCTTTCTACTTTACAGTAGTTCTCATTACTTTCCTGTAGAACAGCTAATACCAAATTCACGTCCAGTAATTCTTAAAACCTATCAATATCATCACCTATAGATTTAAGCTGATCATTTCCGTTTTTAACTGTATACATTGGTTGTTTTCTGTGAATGACAGGTGTGGAAGGTAGGTTAACAGTGGCCAAGTTTGAAGATTCTCTTGTTTGACTCCCAGTCATCGTGCCAGCGAATTAGAACACATCGTCACCATCATTAGCTCCAGCAGCAGCTCTTCAAGTGCTGCTGTAGTTACTATTAATGACTATGATTATTAAACTGAGATAAGAATAGATCAAAGAAAAATAAAATAATTTTTTGATGGATAATGACCAAAGTAACCTGACATTGAAGTCTGCTGTGACTCTGTCTGTGCCAAAATAATCATTGCCATCAACATCTGCCACCCATCCTCCATCATGACTACAACAACTAATATGGAAGGCCCACCAATTCCATCAATGACCGATTAGGAGGATGTACCAAGTATCACGTTATCGACAGGAGGTACAGAGGCACCTCCAAAAGGGTAATGATATGAAGTAATCCAGAAGTGATGTAGATGAATCATGAAAAAACTGCCTTGTGGATCAAAATGATTAAATATTACTTGGCACAATTTTGAAACCTATTATCAATAATGTAATATCTTAAAATTGTGATTTGATTCCCTACGTGTTTTAATATGATACTGAGCCCATAATGTTTATTAATCTGTGAATGAATGGTTTAATATGTCAGTTATTAAGATGAGTTCAACGTATTGCTGTTTCTGTTTACCTGAACTGTGTATCTATTTGATTTAACAACTCATTCAGTTAAGTTCTCTTCTAACTTCTAGTCACATTTCATTTGAACTTTTTTTTTACATTTTAACAATCACTTCAAATTCTAAAATTTGTCCAAGCACCTCAGTTTGTCAGAATCTTATCTTTTAACCTTTCTGTAGTTCAGCTTTAAAAGTTTCTGTAATATACAAAGGGTTGAGTATGCTACATTTTATTTGTTTTGAATTTCGCGCAAAGCTACCCGAGGGCTATCTGCGCTAGCCGTCCCTAACTTAGAAGTGTAAGACTAGAGGGAAGGAAGCTAGTCATCACCACCCACAAGCCACAGGCAAAAGTAGAAAACAATCACGAATCACTTTAACACATATATCTGTTCAACCATCCCGTACCACAAACAGCTTGAGAATGAAACGGATTTTTGTGAAATGCCATACGAAGACATACCAGTCAAGTCACCGGATGCAGCGCTTATACATTTCTGTGTGACCGGACTGTTGAAATAGCCGCTGATAAACCGATGACCTCTTACACTATATGGATTCTGGAAACAAAACAGTGGAAAATGGTATGATTTGGACATTAAAGTCTCACGACAGAGCCTTTTGCAATGAAAATATTGCTACAAGACCTTTTCCAACATAGCGGTCGTCCAATATAGCATGGCCAGATTCAGTGACATTGACTGTAACGACATGGCAAAGAGACCACAAATACGATTTAATATAACGTACTCAACCTCTGTAGTGTAGCAATATGCTTGTTACCTTTGATATAAGTATAAAATGTAATTCTTATCTACGTACTGATTCAATATTGCGGGTGACAACAAATAAACAAGTAAAACAATTTCTGGAAGCTATAGTACATAATTTAAATGTCAAATATAGCATGGCCAGATTCAGTCACATTGACTGTAACGACATGGCAAAGAGACCACAAATACGATTTAATATAACGTACTCATCCTCTGTAGTGTAGCAATATGCTTGTTACCTTTGATATAAGTATAAAATGTAATTCTTATCTACGTACTGATTCGATATTGCGGGTGACAACAAATAAACAAAACAATTTCTGGAAGCTATAGTGCATAATTTAAATGTCAACGACAAGCATAATGAAGGCAATACCATGGCACACCAAATATCAGCCATCAAGTGTATTTGTTGTTTTTCAGTTTTAACTATTAAAGGACGAAAGACCAGTTACATGTCACTTGACAATTTCCGTCACAAAACGTATTTCTTACGTTTACTTTTTCTACGTCTCCAATACTTCCTGATTCGTTTGAAGTGGGCCCAGCATAGCCAGGTGGATAAGGCGTTCGACTCGCAATCTGAGGGTCGCGGGTTCGAATCCCCTTCCCACCAAATATGCTCG
>NW_013669474.1:34666-41643 GCF_000517525.1 Limulus polyphemus
CAACAAACAAAATAAATGAACGGTTCGTGTGCTACAACTCACAGTAATGGAAGAAGGCAGCTCATGACTATTATTTATATTGCTAACAAAAGTCCGCAAAAAATTGCAGTGAAATTCGTATCTTTATTACAACAGTACTTCTTCAACTACAGGATTTCTAGAATAATACAAAAGAATTCTAATCGCAGAAATCTATAAGTCCACTTGTCTTAGGCCTAACATTAGTTACGACTTTATTAAGTACGGCCTATATTCGATAGAGAAAGAAATTAACATTTTGCTTCAGTTGAGTTAGGGCTAAACTTTACCGTATTTAATACTGTTAATCAATAAACTTATAACACTGTTCTACGACCTAATGTTAGACCTTTTTAAAATCTTTAATAAACTTTTAATATGTTTTTGTACAAAATATCTAACAAATTATATTTACATCCGCCTGTTTTTTGTTTAAATCCGTTCAAATTGAATGTGCGCGCATTTTCAGAGTAGACAAAAACTGAGTGTTATTATAATAAGTTACTTTTTAAGACGGCCATTAACGGCTACCTTTGTTAGTACATAAATATCTTCTTTCCAATAACTTTGGTTCTATTTTCATTTATATTTATTAGTTTTTGCTATATTTTCTTGCTTTATTTTCCGTGCACTTTGGAAACGAACAGTGCAACACGCCATCTAGGACAACCGATGTTTAATAATTTCGCTGATTTCAGACTTTCGTGTTGTTTAGATACCTTCTCGTAAAGTTTAAATACACGACTTAACCGCCTAAAGTTCTTTTGATGCCACTGGCCCACTTTTTAGTTACTTACAAATTCGTTCACGCTAATTGTTTTTTATATACATGACCAAGTTCTTAATACTCATGCAACACACGTATCAAAGCTATTACGTATGACACATCCTATGTTATGTACCTTTAATTATTGCTAAAGAAAACAAAAACATTTAAACTTTTTGAAAACACAGGAGTAAAATAAAGTGGTGAGAAATTATTTAGTAGAAACTAAACAGCCAGAACTCTGAAAAACTATATTAAAACTAATAGTCACATTTACATTTATGGTTGTTAAATGATGTTTTACTGTTAAAAGGCCCGGCATGGCCAGGTGGTTAAGGCACTCGACTCGCAATCTGAGGGTCGCGGGTTCGAATCCCCGTCCCAGCAAACATGCTCGCCCTTTCAGCCGTGGGGGCGTTATAATGTGACGGTCAATCCCACTATTCGTTGGTAAAAGAGTACGCCCAAGAGTTGGCGTGGCGGGATGGTGATGACTAGCTGCCTTCCCTCTAGTCTTACACTGCTAAATTAGAGACGGCTAGCGCAGATAGCCCTCGTGTAGCTTTGCGCGAAATTCAAAAACAAACAATCGTTTGAAGTACTTGCGTCTTTACATTTGAAGAACAACAACTGTATATCTAATATATATATGCATTTTTTAAACGATGAAGTAAAACTTGCATTTTGTTTAAAAATAAACATTTCTGACATCGCTTCAAAACAATTTATGGCTTCCACATTCAAAAGTCAGCGGTAAATCATAAGTATATTTTGCTAAGATTATGGGTTCGATCCATACGGCAAACATAGATCAGATGGCCCAGAGTTTAGTTTCACATTAAACATGAAACGAACACATTAATAAATAAATAACTTCGTTTTTATTTTAGTGCTTGAAAATGTCCGTCATAATAGAAAATTAACATTACGTGTATATAACATTTTCTCTTTGTTAATCTTTCTATGACTATGAAAAGTATTTTTCTTTTATACAATGTTTCACATTTGCTAAATATTTTAACGTAATTAAAAGTACAAATTTCCTGACAAAACTTTTAAAGAGATTCAGTACTGATTTTCTGTTGTCATTTAATAATGTTTTATTTTTAATTATATTTATTAAATATTATTTACCTCATCTTTTGATATTGTCCAACGTTAAACTTATCTTGAATAACGAATGAAAAAGAAAACATTTAACATCCTTTAGAAACTTTCCACATGAATATATAAGTTTTTAAGAATATAACAAAAACATTTTGGTTAGTTTTTTTAATGAACTCACTCCTCAACTGAACTATACATAATGATAAACTAACAAGAGGTAAAACCAATGATGGTTGATACTCTAAAGCCGTTCATTATTACTTTAAACAATATCCAAAAGAATTAAAATGTATATGTGCTTGTTTGTAATTAAACACAAAGCTACACCATGGGCTATCTGTGCTCTGCCCACCACAAATATCGAAACCCGGTTTCTAGCAGTGAAAGTCCGCAGACATACCGCTGTGGCACTGGGGGGCGTGTATATATGCACGCGTTTAAAAGATCTTGATACTCTATAAAACTTCTAAGCACATAATCTGAAGAAAATTGTCGAATTTCCCATAGAATTGAATGAATTGTGTTTAAAATGCCCAAGGAGAATTTCACAAGTAATCACATAATTTGTATATTTGTCTCTTTATATGTTTGAGTTTTATATATAATTTAATCTACCTTTTTTATTTCTGAAGAAAATTGTCGAATTTCCCATAGAATTGAATGAATTGTGTTTAAAATGCCCAAGGAGAATTTCACAAGTTATCACATAATTTGTATATTTGTCTCTTTATATGTTTGAGTTTTATATATAATTTAATCTACCTTTTTTATTTCACCTGAACAACATTGCAAATAGAAGTATTCAAGAATAAATATTTTACTTAACACATAATTATCACGTAGGTTTACCTCAATTAAGCCACAGAATTTTACTTAACACATAATTATCACGTAGGTTTACCTCAATGAAGCCACAGAATTTTACTTAACACATAATTATCACGTAGGTTTACCTCAATTAAGCCACAGAATTTTACTTAACACATAATTATCACGTAGGTTTACCTCAATGAAGCCACAGAATTTTACTTAACACATAATTATCACGTAGGTTTACCTCAATTAAGCCACAGAATTTTACTTAACACATAATTATCACGTATGTTTACCTCAATTAAGCCACCGATATTAATTTTAACAGATTTAAAATTGAACAAGAGCCATCTTTGTTCACGATAGCCACACAGAAATATTAATATTTTTTTTACATTTAGTTTTCACATATTCCATAGTAAAATATCCACACTGGTGACCTTATTCTTTTCTTTGGCGCCCTCAGTGTCAGGCTAAGTATTTCGTGATTTTCTCACCTAAAGCTGAGTCATCACAATTCTAAAGAAACATAATACACAAAAGTAAAAGAAAAAAAAACGTGGTTTACTTCTAGACGATTTTTAATTTATCTGTCTTTTCAAGAAAGTACAATATGATATACAGTAGCATAACAACAAACTGAATTAACTTGGGAAGAAAAATGTCCTGTAAAACCGCACTTGTCGTGTTTTTAAATAATCCTGATTAAAGGCAAAAAAAAAACTTTTTAACGTGTATTTATTACATTCTAATTTTAGATCAAGCATAAATGGTATTTAAAAACAATTCATTGACCTCGTATTGTTTCGTTAATTTTATATAAGAGAAAAATATATACCTGTCAGTATGTCTGCACGTGGTGATCTTGAACATAAGCCTTATTCTGTTCATGCCATTCTGTATGGGAAAAGCCTGACTTCCTTTGCACAAAGAAAAAAAAGTATTATCAGCACGTCCAAGCTGTGTTGTACTGATTCTTAAGACGGCTACAGAAACCGAAGCAATGCCTAAGTTCCCTGGGGTTGAATGCTTCTGTTCTTTAAGTACTGCTTGTTAAATCACTACTTCCAAGAAATCATTTTGTATAAAGCACGTGCTTATTGGTGTAATACTTTTCTGCTCTCGTGTATATATCTTTTGTAACACTATTTCTGTATGTATTTCTATAAATTCTTAGATACAGAACATAAAATCCTTAACCGTAACTAACAAAAATGACATATTTATTTGTTTCGAAACATAAGACTTCTATCCAATAATACCACTGCCTCTAAAGCTTTCATGATCAAGTTGAAATAAGTTTAAGATAAGCGTTTGTTCAATAGACCAAAGTACAAACCTTTTCTATTTTTTGGTAAAAAGATACTGGAATTAAGATTACCATTGTTGGATAAATTGATACATGCAGCTTAACTGTGCTCTATATTTTCAGGTTTTTAACATGTTCAGATAGTGTAGTATTTCACGAAACAAAATTACTTCTAACTTACTCTAAATTAAAACAAAAACAATTACGTTTGGTGAGATTGTGGTGGTGGTGATTTTGTGTATACACACACTAGAAATTAACTGTTTTGTGCAACATAACATCACTTTATTTTTACTATTGTTATCCATTTGCTCAAAATGCTGGTGAGGTAAATGTACATAATTAAAAAATGTGAGATGTAATTTATCCACTACTGTGATACCTGTGCCAATTTGTCTTCATTACCAGCGTTAGAATTATCTAAAAGCAAAGGTATATTTGCTGCTTTCTAGAAAGTTAGCCTAACCTATGGGTACAAGGAATAGCGACGTCCTAGCCGAATATATGTCATTAAACCGAGTATCAGTGGTTCACTTCTGAAGACAAACACTGGCAGGTAAATAAAAAAAAACAGATCAAATAGTTATAATATAAGGTAAAATAATGTTAAAACAAATTTGAGAAAATATAGATTTTTAATGGTGATATAGTCTACACAATGAATTTCTTAAAATATATTATATTGATTTCATATGGCACACAGCATACCTATTGGTATATCTGGTTATTAACGACTGAAACCTATAAAGATTGTGGCAGAGACCAAGAAAACCGTGCAGATAATTTTCAAACAAAGAAAGTGCCAATATATTCTTGAAGGGGAGACGCACACTGAACAAATTTAATACTGAGACAGTAATGAAGATGGAGAAGCTAAGATTAATTTGATATGATATGTGGTTTTTGGTTAGGCTTAGGTTCCTGCCGTTTGTTTTAATACTGTTGAAATTCCAAATTGTAACCATTTCTTTTGTTTTTGTTGACCAGCAAATTAATAGAATTTTAGATTGGAGATTTATCTGTTTAAGAATTTTATAATTTTATAATAAAAATTAAAGGTGGTTAGCTCTTGCCTTAAGTGACTAGAGGTTCGCATTAATTAACTATAAACGAGTTAGCATGAGCTGTACTAAACGGATTTTTTTTTCCTTTTACTTAAGTGATTCTGGTGCTTCTATTAAATATAAATAAAAGCATAAACGATGTAAATTTGTTTGTTTCTTTTTTTATATGAATACTGATATTGCCCTGAAAGTTTGCAAAGCACAAAAGTGTGTCTAATGGCCTTTCAAGAAATGTGGTCAACTAAGCAGTCCCATAAATGCTACGTAAATACTCGGGAATAAATGTGTAAAAATCGTTTAACTGTCTATTAAAATAAAAGGCATTTTGAGAAATGAAATGCTCTAATATTTCATAATAACTACCAAAGACTAGTTTCGAGAACAAAGAAAATTACATGGTCAGCCAAACAAGCAACCGACTCGTAATAAAAATATAAATTTGTAAAATTATTTTGTTTCTCATAACTTTAATTGAAAATAGAAGGAATACAGAAACTTTAGCGTGGCTGTCTATCTGTTTAAACATGTGAAAAGAAATCCCAGCACTTGCATGGCGAAAGTTGACATGCCGCACGACGACGGAAGTTGTCTGCAGCCAGAGAGCGAGTTGTTAGGAGATGTCAAGTGACATCATAGTTTGAGTGTGACTCACCAGAGTGAGTGTTTCTAAAATTGACGTCATAGATTTACAAAGTGGCGTATTGGTATGATGAGCATGGAGATAGTTTATAAACGAATCACCAGGGTGTGATGTGGATCAATGTGTCTCAACGTGACATCAACTTTATAGTAACAATCAGTCTCAAAATTCATATTTTGTCTAACTTGCATAACATTGTGTTTACAATTATCAGTACCAAAACGTTTTATCACAATCACAGTTTCGTTTTATAGGTAAAACATTAAATCTATTTTAATCTCTAGTTCTCTCTATCAACTTTATAGTTTTTGTTTTTCGTTTATATATTTAATTTCATGCCTTTTACATAGACGGACAGTGTTACTATACTTCTGTAGGACTATTTAAATTCGTCTTAGCTTGTGTTTATAGTTTTCATTTATATATTTAACTATATTACATATTTTTAAAAGACAAATGGTATTATTAAGTGGATTGTGTTATTAAGGTCAGTGCTGCTAGGGCAGATGGTGTTTCTATAAACAGATAGTTTCATATGATAATAATCTCATAATAGGGTGTCTCAACATTTGATTACATCATCAACATTGTAGTCTAGATTTAATTATATGTCCTACAAAGTTACAAGTAAAACCATTATTTTAACAAGACAACTATTATAGCACAGTGCATTACATTTGTCAGTTTTTATCACATATGCTATCTTAATCTATCCATTATTCGAATGAGGCAAACATTATAGCCAAGCGAATAATTTACATTACATACTTTTACAACTAACTGTCCTGAAAATATTCTACCATACCTATTGTTTCGTTTTTATAAATATTGAACGAGACAGTGACATTATTATTCTACAGCTAGTCGTGTTTTTTTTATGATTTAGTACACATTTAACGTACTGTAGTATAGTTGTCACTTCTGTATTTAATTTGAATTACATACTAGGACTTTCTTGAGTCCTAGTAAAAAACAGAAAGTAGTAACTAAAAGCAGAAAATATCTTTTTAATTTAACCTCAAATCTTGAAAATGTCATGAATGTACATTTAGCTTTCTGTATCATTATGTAAAGTGGAAGAATAGATAAATTCGTTAACTTCAGTGACACTCAAAATCCGTTCTTCATTATTAGACTTACTTAGAACTCAATTTGGATGTGAAGTATACTCTGTAATGATAAACAGTAAATGTGATGTATTCATAAAATATGAAAGAATCGTCTTTTTTTGTAGGCCATATCTTTTGTCATAAGAAGCAA
>NW_013669474.1:42326-44603 GCF_000517525.1 Limulus polyphemus
GAAAAACTTTAATATAAGTTTAACATGACAGCAAATGGTTTGCTGTCATGTTAAACTTATATTAAAGTTTTTCTTCATTACCCATTTAAGCCGTCTCCAGCCATTATTAGTCTCAAAGTGGGTTCCTCGTCATCGAAAAAGATCTAATGTTCAGCACCATGGGTGACAGTCAAATCAGTTATGGTTTAAAGTGCATAATATATTTTGTAGGAATTTTAAGTGAAGAAACTTTCTATGATCATATTAGCTCGAATCACGTTTTAGAAAGTCTTTTATGTTTCATTTATGGTGATTCATTCTATTTGACTAATACCATGCTAGAACCAGTATGTACTTCAGGTATTATTACATTGGTCTGTAGGTCATTATTTTATAAACTAAGTTGTTTGTAGTTTTCGTAAATAGCACATATTTGAAGTTTTGTTAATAAATGTTTTGGTATATGTGGTACTTGTTACGCATGATTTTAGTTACTTATTTTTATGATAGCTTATTGGGCTATGATGACACATGAGTTTCATATAAGAAATATAAATAGAGACTTGTATTAGTTGTTCAAACATACTTGTTTCAAGCTATACATATAATTATCTGGAATTTGATCTTTAGCCTGAATAGGGATTTATAACTGACGATTTGTATATTTTTTATGTGAGAAGATAACACGTTACTAAAACAATGTTTCAAAATCTATGTGAAGAAAATGTATGTTTTGAAATAGTCAACAAACTAGTTTTTCTGAGCCTACAAATTGAAATCTCACATGCTTTGAACATGCTGTGTAAACAAATAATACTGCTGGTATCACAAAATAATTGTTTGACTATAATGCACATGTTTGAATCCTTTATTTGTATACATATGTAGTAACATATCTCTAGTGTGATGTATTAAAATGTCTTGTGATAAATTCCATGTTTGTTTTCACATAATGTTACACAAGTGAAAAATATAAACTCTAACCGAAGTAGTAATATGAACATAATGTACAAATGTTGTATGAAAGCTAATTCAGTGTTTTATAAGTTAAGATATTTATAATATATTAGATATATTGATGTTTTATTAATAAATATTTCAGTATGCTTGTCAAGTCTGTGATTCTACATTCTTGTTGTAAACAATATTGTGTAACAATAAACAGTAAATATGTTGGATTTATTAAACGTGAACAAATAATCAGTTCTTTTATGATTAAAAGTCCTTTATGATTATGATTGTCAACTTTTTCAGTTATAAACTATGTTCCTTTGTAAAAAATTATTTCATGCTTTGGTGAAATAATAAGATCAAATGTTATAGTGTAATAGAATTTCTTATTTGTCAACAAATATTTAATATATATATATATACTTGAATCATTATAACATGGCATATCATTACAAACTAAAAATGTTTGTGTATTGTAAAATTTTCTAATTACAGACCTTTCAATGCTATTGACCTCTTATCCTGCCAGTTTTAAGGGAGAACTGGTTGTTTGGCCATGTGATGACTGCTCCTGTTAAAGACCCCTTGTATTTCCTAAAATTGCCCCCCAATGGCACAGCGGTATGTCTGCGGACTTACAACGCTAGAAACCGGGTTTCGATACCCGTGGTGGGCAGAGCACAGATAGCCCTTGTGTAGCTTTGTGCTTAATTACAAACAAACAAACAAACAATTTCCTAAAATTTACCAACACCATTTCAATTGGACCTCTTAGACAGTATTAGTGTGAGTTGGAAATCTTGTAAAATAATACTGCAGATGTTTTGATTTATGCATAAAGAAATTTTGTCTAACATCTTTTCTAAAACCACGAGGTTTTATGAATTTTAGTTGTATAGTATGTTTTGTACTTGAACTGAATGTTCTATAGAAAATCATAAAATGGTAGGTGTCGTTATCTTAAATAGTTTTTTATAATAGTAAAGTGATTTATTAAACATTAAGTCATTCATTTATCATATTTAATCGTAGCAAAATAATTTAATACCGAGCTTATTAACCATTTGGTAAAATTAGAGAGGTGAATGAAAACAGAACTACACACATAGATAGTTAGCATAAAAATATGTTTAAAGACAAACATTATAGTTAGTGAAACATGCATTATATATATATATCTACCATATACAGATGAAAAGTCATCCATCTGTTCGCCTGTCACGGCAATATCTCGGCCATTGCAGTTCGTATCGACACGCAACTTGCACGAAACGACGGCACTTTCTGCCACAACAAACAAGTTTGTCTTTAAATTTCGTCTATAAAACTCGTATATATATATATATA
>NW_013669474.1:45559-53154 GCF_000517525.1 Limulus polyphemus
ATTAAAATAGTATGTGTGATAATAACTGACACTATGCTATAATAATTGTCTCATTAAAATAGTATGTGTGATAATAACTGACACTATGCTATAATAATTGTCTCATTAAAATAGAGGTTTTACTTATAACTTTTTAGGACATATAATTAAATCTGAACTCCAATGTTAATTAAATAATCACATGTTGAGATACGTAGAGACACTTTATGATGGGATTATCATCATATTGAGCTATCCATTTATAGAAACGCCATCTGCACTAGCAACACCAACCTTAGTTACACAATTTGCCAAGTAATACCAGCTGCCTATAGAACCTTAGTAACACAATCTGCCAAGTAATACCAGCTGCCTATAGAACCTTAGTAACACAATTTGCCAAGTAATACCAGCTGCCTATAGAACCTTAGTAACATATCTGTCTTTTTAAAACCATGTAATATAGTTAAATATATACATGAAAACTATAAACGACGAGTTGAAATCTATATGCAGTCCTACAGTAACACTGTCCATCTTTGTAAAATATATGCATATAAATATATAAACGAAAAACTATAAAGTTGATAGAGAACTACAGATTAAAATAGCAGAATTAATATTTTACTTATAAAACAAATCTGTAATTGTGATAAAAACTTTTCAGTACTCATAATTGAAAATTGGATAAAATATGAATTCTAAGAGTGACTGTTACTTTAAAATTGATGTCATGTTGAGACATATTGATCTACATCACTCATGATGGTTCGCTCGCGAACTATCTGCGTGATTATCATACCAACACGCCTTCTGGTGCCAATTTCTGGAACTAATACATCATCCCTAACAATGCTCCCTCTGGTGAGTCACGCTCGCACTATGATGTCACCCTCCCCTAGCAGCATGCCTCTGGCAATACGTCCTCTGGTGAGTAACACTTGTACTATGATGTCACCCTTCCCTAGCAACATGACCCTGGCAATACGTCCTCTGGTGAGTAACATCCAAACTATAATATCACGTAACATCTCCTAGCAACTCGTTCTCTGGCTGCAGACAACTTCTGCTGGGATGACCATTGACAAGTTTGCCCGTATTATCAGCGACTTATCTAAGCTGAGAAAGTTTTAAGTTACTTGTTTCATTGTGAAGGTTTAGTCATAACACGATGTTTATGATATTTAAATCTAATATATACATGTAAAGTTTTTGCCTTGCAAGCTTGAAGCCTAGAATATGATCACGAATTCATTCATGTTTTCGCATTTTTTCCAGTAGTTACCGTTATCACGGTCATCCTTTTATGTTAATCTTATACTAATACTTGAAGTTCACCACCAGATTAAAATAAAATTGTGTAAAATGCTTATGTGCAATCCCGTACTATGTATATGAACAAAAAAGTGACAGGAATTGGGCATTTTTCTATAACCAAGTAATACAAGTGCCTCGATATTTTATAATATTTATCAAAACACTTTAAAAAAAACCTTACTGTAGAAAGAAATTATAAAAAACAGAGAAATATGGCTATAAAAATATGTAAACAATTAACAAAGTTTTGAATGTCAAGTTTTAGTTCTCCGTTGACACTGATATCTGTCTGGTAATAAAAATTAATTGTGATGAAATATACTTATATATATATATATATATATACGGCCCAGTTAAACACACTATGCATTATATTTCAAATAAAGCCAAATTATGATCATTGGTTAGTAAAAGTCGTGAGTTGACCAGATTAGCTGATTAATTTTCTTTTTCGTTCTTAGTGGTTTAAGTCTAGTACTATAAACATTCATTTCTAGTTTTACTTCATTTGTTTTGAATTATTCATATTAACGTACAGCCTTTGAACAACTATTAGTAAAACACAGCTCATGTGATTTAGAAAAGTACCCTAGTGGGTCAGCAGAAAGTTTACGCTAAAATCCAGGGTTCGACCCCGTGGTGGACAGAGCTTAGATAACCTATTGTTTTGCTTTGCGCTAAAACAACCAAAAACAGTATATTAAGGGTAAAAAGAACAAAAACAAAGTTTTATGACACAATGAAATATACTTTTAATTGTTTCACCCAACTGTTTCGGTAACGCATCTACTATCATCAGGGCTTGTGAATGGTAACTGTGTTACCAAAACCAGTCGGTTTTGTTTTCTGACTCTTAATATCACTAACACAATGTGCTTGAAAAGCATTATAACAAAACCAGATTTAGAAAGATTCAGAATCTTCACTGTAAAGTTAAAAACAGCTAATAGTAAACATACATAATGGTTTTTCCTTTACGCTTGATTGGATATTGGAAGTAACTCTTATGAAAAATCTGAACTTCATCAGATAATGAAAGCAGGCTTTGTCTGAATATCATACGGCGAACGTCATCCTGCTTTTTTAACCTTTCTGGAATCCATCAACTATATGCGATCACTTACTGCCAAACGAGTAGTTCACAAAAGTGTAGTTTTAGTCTCTTGATAATCTTTCACGTGACTTAACAGGTATGTTTGCTAGTAAAATCACATCGATTTCACTCTGGTCTTCCATCTTCTAAAAACATCGACACGTAGGTGTTTAGGAATGGCTGAATGTCTTGTTACGATTGCTTCGTAACATTTACTTGACGAACTGGGAGGTGTTCTTGACATTTGAAAGATCTTTACTCGTCTCAAACTATCCATTCTGTCATTTTCTACTTAATCATGACAAAAAAAAACTGACCGAAAGATTGTAGTGGAGAATTGTTTTTCTCAACTAAGACGGGCATTATTCGAACTATATTTTAATCAGATAACCCCATTCTCTATCCAAAATTATGAATATTTTCTAGCAAATATTAGCCCATTAGTTTCAAGAAATATTTAGCAGTTGCTTTAGCTTCCTGGATACTTAAATTATACGCTTTTCTCAAATTTAACTCCTTGTTTAGGATTTTGTTTATTATCATAGACATTAATTATTATAAAATTTCCTTAGAGTGGTTTTACTTTTTCGTCTAGATGCTGCTTTTAAATTTTCAAAGTTGTAGCTGGTGTTCTCTTACAGAACAGCTGGTATGTGAGAGAAATTACTCTGCAGGTCGTCAGGGAGAGTAATCTTTTTCAACATGCTTTTTTTCAGGCTCGATAAACCTGCTCCTTAAATAGGATAATTTATTCCGTAGTAATAGTAATATATCCATCTTACCAGAGTTCTCCCTTATCACTTATGCAATGGTCTTGGTCTATCAAGAGTGTGATATAATGAAATACGATATTCCTGTGTGGTTAGCTGATGAAATGCCATTTCTATAAGCATGTGAAATCTTAACCATTTACAGTTCACTTGTTTTAGCAACCTGTTATATTTACATAAATATTACACTGTAAAAAGCTGTAAATCAACACAAGTATTGTATTATTTCACGCAAACAGAATTCCCTAAACCCAAACATGTGTGATCTATAGCGCGATTGTTGAGACGATATAAGCACACGTGTTGTGTGTTTTCTAACAATATAAATAACGTGAATTTTTCAATTAAAAATGTATTCAAATACATTTATATGCTGTAAAATCATATTTTTATTATGTGTATGTGAATTGTATAAAAGTCAACACAAAAATGTACATCAGCCAAGAAAGTAGCATTCTAACAGCCCACAATCATTCTTGTGTTATATGCTGGTAGTCATTCAAAAACCAGGCTTATGTTTTACAAAATACAAGTTGTGTTGTTTTAAACACAATTTTTTTTACAATGTAATAGAATATCGCAAGTAAAACGACAGCCAGAGCAGAAGTTACCAATAAAAATTGAAAAATACGATTTAGCTGAATTATTTCAAATGACATACAGAACTCGGGTATTTTTCAAAATTTGCAGCAATTCATTGATTAATATTAATATTATATCTTCCTTTAAAGATATATTTGGCAGATTTTAACCTTATTTCTTCATTCTAATAACAATATTTATATGATAAGCTATAGAAAGACAAATATTTTCGAAGTAGAGTATCTAAACAATACTTGTACGTTTTAGACTGAAACAAGCATTATTTTTTATGGATTTTCTTTGGTTTCTATATTTATTTTATTTCATATATGAAAGTTAATATTCAATGAATAAGTCACTCAACTTTCAGAAAGCAGAAACTATTTAAAATAGATATAGAGGGCAGAAGTGATTCAAAAAGAACCGAGTTTTACAAATAAAGACGGAACGGTTGGTAAACATGATACAAACCGGCAGAACGGTTGGTAAACATGATACAAACCTGCAGAACGGTTGGTAAACATGATACAAACCTACAGAACGGTTGGTAAACATGATACAAACCTACAGAACGGTTGGTAAACATGATACAAACCTACAGAACGGTTGGTAAACATGATACAAACCTGCAGAACGGTTGGTAAACATGATACAGACCTACAGAACGGTTGGTAAACATGATACAAACCTACAGAGCGGTTGGTAAACATGATACAAACCTACAGAACGGTTAGTAAACATGATACAAACCTGCAGAACGGTTGGTAAACATGATACAAACCTTACAGAACGGTTGGTAAACATGATACAAAGCTACAGAACGGTTGGTGAACATAATAAACCTGCAGAACGGTTGGTAAACATGATACAAAGCTACAGAACGCTTGGTAAACATGATACAAACCTGCAGAACGGTTGGTAAAATACAGGTTACTGTTGTTAAACATGATACAAACCTGCAGAACGGTTGGCAAAATGCAGGTTACTGTTGTTAAACATGATACAAACCTGCAGAACGGTTGGCAAAATGCAGGTTACTGTTGTTAAACATGATACAAACCTACAGAACGATTGGTAAAATGCAGGTGACGGTTGTTAAACATGATACAAACCTACAGAACGGTTGGTAAAATGCAGGTGACGGTTGTTAAACATGATACAAACCATTTAATGTATGTTATAGAATAAGATACTATTTATCTGTCACCATTATTTATTTAAAACTAGCTAATGTACAAGAACAGCGTACGGGGAAGATATAGGGCTCCGGGGAGTGATATGGGACAGGGGGAATGGATCCGATCCAAACACCGCCCCCCTACGCCACTCTCCGATGACCCTAAGGTTACATGTCAGGTTTGGTGACAATCGGTCCAGCGAGTTGGGCAGTTGAAAGTGGGCTCACACAGAGATTATTTGTCAAATAATGTATTAGGTAATCTTCGGTATGTGTGAAAAATGTTTATGAATAGATTCCTAATTATAAACACGTACATACACGTAGCATATTGCTATAATAGTTTTACAAAATTCACTGCTGCATAAAAATCCAACAATTCTAATCAACTCTCATCCAGCACTTTTGAAAGTCATTATGTATTGTATTTAATTGTAGAACGCGAACTCTTGTCTCTGTAAATCATGATAAATCAATGAACCAGTATTTTCTTTTTCCAATACAAAATTTCTTAGCAGAACATACATGTGAATCAGTCATTTTTTTTTCTAATACGCTACTTTCAGCAGGATCTACGTGCTATTTTTGAACACGCGCAAAAAAAACCAGGAAAAGTTGTTTTAGTAAACGAAAAAATAAATATTTTTCTTGAAATAAAATGTTCATATATATATATATATATTTAATAGTACTGTGGAAGTTAACAACATAATATAACATACAATTTTCTACACTGGCAGCAAGAGAAATTCAGTAAAAGTTTCGTACAATCAAGAATAAAATAAAACTGAAAACCAGCGACCTAAATACAGTAGTACTCCAACTAAAAGTAAAACCTAATATCCTTGAAGGAAGATTTATCAGCTGTATGTTAATAAGCAAAATAAATAGAAAAAATATTCTATAGTTTAGTTTAAAGAACTAGTCAGGGGGGATGAAATGATTATGTATTATGAAGGTAACAAATACAAACTGGTTAAAGTATATAAAACTGACAGTGATTAGGTTCTATTATTCTGTTTAGTGCTATCCTCGGTTGTAATCTCAATAACGCCATGCTCTAGCATCTTAGTTTTATATAAATATATATTTAGGGTAACCTAAGTTATTACATTAAACACTCATGCAAAATACTTGTTTTTTCATCAGTTTATAAATTTAGTTTACACAAAAGGAAACTTTTCAACATTTAATCAACGGTATTTAATCGAGTTACCATAAGTCTTATAATATATATGCACACACACAAAGCCTAAATCACCAGTAATTACAGTTAGGTGTCACGGAATTACAACAAACAACCCAAATTCGCAGCTTTTCTACAAACTTAAAACATATCACTTACTCACGAGCCATTTTTTTTTACAAGCACGAGCATGAGGCTGTCATGGAAGGCACGAGCACTCATCTGTTTAACATTAGTGCAGTTTGGGTATTTGCTAGTTGTGTTTTGATATAAATGTGATGCTGCTATTTGCAATTACTTATTAACTAGCTGGAGTACCCGTCCCCTGGTCGGAAGTTATGTAAATTCATGATTAATGAAAGGTTATCTTAGGACATGAAAAGTTGCTTCCTTATATGTAATTGTAAAAACCTCCCACAAAAAGTGCAAAACACAAAATGCAAAACAGAAAATTTGTATGTATCTCCCCATGGATCCAATGAACCTCCATGCCACATTTGCTGGAGATCCATCCACAGGAGGTGAGGAAGTGGTAAAAAATGTAAAACGCCAATAAAAACTGCAACGCGCCAAATGCAAAACTGAACATTTATATGTGCCCCCAGCATGGACCTAATTTGGTGAAGATCCATCCACACCCTGCGAAGTAGTTACAACAGACAGTACTATTATATTTATATTGATATAGTTCTCCCGGAAAAAAAAAAGAGCATGTTTGTGAAACAGTGAAGTCAAAAATGACATTTTAAAGCTGATAAAATGATAAATTTTCTGGAGCATTAGATAGAAAAAAGAAAAGCATAAAAGGTTATAAAGCTTTTCGTTTGTTTGTTTGTTGTTAAGCTCAGAGCTACACTGTACTGTGCACCCGGTTTTTAGCGTTATAAGCCTTCAGACTTACCGCTGAACCACTGGGGGTCTGTCAGAAAGGAAAAGTGGATGAAGAAATCAAATCTTTAAATTTATTTTTCACGAAGAATTTTCATTTACATTTATTTCTCAGTTTACCAGTATTTATGCACCTAATATTATGTTTCTTAAATACTGCTTCCCAAATTGATTTACTTAGAACCAAACTTGATTAGAAGTCCTATAAGTAGTGAGAAAAGGAAAAATGTGTTTCAGTGTCACGTACGAAAAGTGAGAAGGTAGAGGTCTCCTTTGTGGAAATTTATCAGGACAAGTGAAACGTACAGTGAAAAAGAACAGTTTATAAAGTAGCTAAAAATGCTATGCGATGTAGGTAAGCATTCTATTTTAAAGTACAAGTTTTTCTAGAGTATTTACCCTACCATAAACTTCTCAATTGGGGGTCTCCCGGTTACCTTTTTATGTGAATTGTTTAATTTTAAAATGAAGACGTTTAACACATTTGAAGGGAATCTTTAGTGTGGTTAAGGTATGTAGATGAAACGTTTTAAGTGTAGCGGAATGACGTTGAGACTTTGCGCGAAATTCAAAAAATAAACAAACAAACAATTAATATTTTCA
>NW_013669474.1:53873-55154 GCF_000517525.1 Limulus polyphemus
CAGGTACAATTTAAAAGTGAATTAAATATCAAAGAAACTATTGAAATTGACAAAAACAAAGATATCGTATTAAACAAGGAAGCTGGTCCAGGTCTAGAAATTATAAAGTACTTGACAGATGTTTTGTAACTCTGGGTAGTTTAATCCTAGACAGCATTTAAGTATGTAAATAATTATGTAGGTATATAAGTCCCAACCTTGTCTTTACCATTACTACTGTAGATGGTATTATAGACACTGTAGTCTTTTTAGGGCAAGTTCCTGTTTTTAATAACTATTTATTGTGTAAGATTTTCAAGTTGTATTCCTTTTAATTGCAAATAAACATAAAGTAGTCAATTTTCAATGTGGATATCTTAACTTGAAAATGATCAATGAGATTACACCAATGGTTCCCAACCTTAGTGGCCGCAATATTGCTGAAGGGGCTTGAGTTATCTTAGAACTGTCTTGAAATAAACCAGTCGTCAGGTGCGTCTAAAGAAGTCGATATTGTTAGCAAGCAAGTCAAAAAGTCACTTAGTTTGGGGGAAGGGGATTATAAAGGGGTTCAGGATAGTAAACAAGCAAAGCAATGTCTCACAACAATGAAATATTTCGTTTTGACTGATAGTGTTTAGCACAAACTTACAAACACCATTTCACTGTTATTTTTTGTAGTTCACTTTGTATTCAGGCCCGGCATGGGCAGGTGGTTAGGGCGCTCGACTCGCAATCTGAGGGTCGCGGGTTCGAATCCCCTTCACACCAAACATGCTCACCTTTCAGCCGTGGGGACGTTATAACGTGACGGTCAATCCCGGTACTGTGTCTGTCGCGTATATCAAACTCCAAATGTTAGCGTTATTAGCCTTGAAGCTTACCACTGAGCTCCAGTTGACATCCATGTTAGAGGTATGAGAGCAATGTTCGCATCTTGAAGTTTTACGAAGCCATTTACCAAAACAATATTGAAGCATCATCCACGAAAAAGTTGGGCCGGGCGTAGCCAATTGGTTAGCGCGCCGTACTGTGGTTACGATAGTCTAGATTTCGCGTGCCATTGTCACGAGGCTGCGTGCGCATTATAAAAGTAAAGGAAAAATAAAAATCCCCGTATTCCATTAGAGTAGACCAAGAGTTGGCAATGAGTACTTTTTACTAGCTGTCTTCCCTTTAGTTTTCCAAATTTAAAATTAGGGACGGCTAATGCAGATAGTCCTTATATAGCTTTGCATGAATATCGGAAACAAACAAACTGAACTAAGTTTAATCTTTCTAATAGTTTTAAAGTAACTACGT
>NW_013669474.1:56101-57757 GCF_000517525.1 Limulus polyphemus
TATGTGCTCACGAATGATTGTTTTTTTTTAAATAAGATATTATTTTTGTAATTATTTTAATTGTTTTTTAGTTATTTTTTTCTAATAATGAATATTATGTCTTATTATGTCAAGTACTATGTGTGTCCTAGTGGTTAGCGTGCTCGGACTGTGAGTCTGATGCTTTGTGGTTTGAAAATGCACTTTGCATTTTGAGGCGTAGATCTGATAAGAGTGACGGTCAAATCCAATTTTTCGGTCAGAAAAGAACTGCAGGTGGATGCTGTTAACTAACTCCTTTCCTGTAATTTCAGTTCAACATTAGGGACAGTTGTATGCTAATAGCCCTTTGTGTAGTTTTGCGTTTAAATTTTGAAATTAAAGAGGCCAACATTCGCGAGCGAATGCAACATGTCTCCGCCACGCAATCCCAGCATGGCCAGTTTTGACACCAGAAAAATCAAAAATTGTTTATATTACTGCTTGAGACCTGCAAGAAGTATTTTTGTACCAAATTCCATGTAAGTTGGTTGACATACACATGAATAGTTCACGAAAACCCCAATTTGTGCTTTCCTCACTGAATATTCAAGCAACAAAAGACAAAACTTCCAAAATTGTCTATATTTCTGTTTGTGACCTGTAAAAAAAGTGTCTTTGTATTAAGTCTCATGTAAATTGGCCAAAATACAGTCGAGTAATTGTCAAATGCTCCTAAAATTATGCTTTTCGTGGCATCATACTAAAAAAAATGGTCAAATCCAACATTTTTGTTTGTCAATGTGTGTTACCTGTAGAAAAGTAGCTTTGAACCAAATTACATGTAAATTGGTCGAAACAAGACTAAGTAATTGAACAAAAACCCTAAACTTATGGGTCTATTAAAACTTTTGAATCCCTAACATGACCAAAAATGAGCATATTCCACATTTTAATAGGTATATGTATGGGACTTGTAAATTGGTCAAAATATCACCGAGTAATTGTCAAAAAAAAACCCTAAAATTATGCTTTTTTTATGGGCTCTCACCCCCTTAAAAAGACTCAAAATGGCAAATCCAACTTTTGTGCCAATTTTCATCTTGATTGCTATAAATATACATTTTTGGGTTGTTTTACCTATCACCCCATAAAGTCTTTAAAAAACGAAACAGGAGCGTATTTGACCTTACCAAGTCATTTCGTAGAGAAATGAAGGAATGGCGATCTGTTGAAGAATTTGAGAAAAGAAGAAATAATAAAACAACGGTATGTCTGTGCAGAGACATAAAAATTAAGAATATTTTAGGTTATAAGTTAACCGGTATCAGAAAAATACGGTGCCTTCTTGGTAAATCAGAATTATTTAAAAAATTCAGTGTCACTTATAAGTCCAAGTAACTAGTTACTTAATAATGCTGCTGCCCCCTCAGTGGCACAGTGGTATGTCTGCGGACTTATACTGCTGGAAACCGGGTTTCGATCCCCGTGGTGGGCAGGGCACAGATAGCCCTTTGTGTAGCTTTGTGCTTAATAACAAACAAACAAACAATAATGCTGCCCCCCCCCCAGTGGCACAGTGGTATGTCTTCGGACTTATACTGCTGGAAACCGGGTTTCGATCCCCGTGGTGGGCAGGGCACAGATAGCCCTTTGTGTAGCTTTGTGCTTAATAACAAACAAGTAAACGATAATGCT
>NW_013669474.1:58686-64983 GCF_000517525.1 Limulus polyphemus
ATAAGTTTGGATCGATATAAGTTACCTGTTTTAACAGGTAGAACCTCAGCAAGTTTTTCTATCAGGTTATGAAACTGACTACAAATCAAATGCTAAATTTAATCATTTGTATTTTCCATAACATCAGAGCGACGCAGAAAACTCTGTTGCTTTGTGCCAATAAACTCCAATCAAACAACCAACCAATATCAGAGCATTTTTTTTCTGAATAAACTATGAGCCACCTAAGTCTCATCTACATGGCAGCCAGGCATAAAAAAAATTAAACAAGTTGTTTCTGCTTCACAAACATATATCCTTACAATTTGATTAAAATATTTATCTTAACGTAATATATATAATTCTTCCATGAGTTTCTAGGCTTAAAACTTTTATTTTTTTTTCAAAACCGAAAACGTTGTTCTATAGTAATATAAGGTCAAAATTTCAGCATATGTCCTGAACTCTATTTATAACATATGAGAAAAGTATGCTATTTTGTGAAGAACTGATTCATATTAGCAGTATGTATATTTCCAAATTATGGTGGTCGCCCTTACGTCAGTGGCCCGGCATGGCCAGGTGGTTAGGGCGCTCGACTCGCAATCTGAGAGTCGCGGGTTCGAATCCCCATCACACCAAACATGCTCGCCCTTTCAGCAGTGGGGGCGTTATAATGTTACGGCCAATCCCACTATTCGTTGAGAAAAGAGTAGCCCAAGAGTTGCCGGTGGGTGGTGATGACTAGCTGCCTTCCCTCTAGTCTTACACTACTAAATTAGAGACTGCTAGCGCAGATAGCCCTCGTGTAGCTTTGCACGAAATTCAAAAACAAACAAACAAAACATCAAAGTTGAAAATACAAAATTCTAGTCGTTTCACTTGATGAAACAAACTTACTAAAGCTTTGCGCGAAATTAAAAAAAAAGAAAAACTTACGTCAGTGAGCATAATAAATCCATTACATTTGATTCTGTGGTATGATGAGCTATTGCTAAAGTTACCACTGAAACGGTTTTAGCAGTAACGTTATGTGATTCGCTTCCATCTATGCTGTTGTGTTCAAAAAAAGAAAAATAAGTACACGAACATACATCGCAAAGTGAAAGATGATATAATGGGAACTTTCATATACTAAACTGTTTCCTCTTTGTAGTCTTATAAGTAATAGCCACAAGTTTCACACGACTATCAAACCGTTCAACACGTATGTAAGATACTTTGTCTTATATTCACGCGGGCCGGGACACGACCTCGTATTTAGCTTGCCGGACTGTGAATCCGAGATCCATGGTTTGAGTTCCGTTGTCATAAAATCGCACTCTGCACCTTGAGGCCGTGTGTGAGTTATAAGAGTGACGGTAAGAATCTTACATTTCGACTAGAGTAGCGGTTGACTAGCATCTTTCTCTCTAGTCTGTCAGTTCCAAATTGGGTTAGCGCAGATATCCTTCACGTGCCTTTACGAAACAAACTTATATTCACAACTCCCTCTATGAGCAAATGCAGTTACATGTTTATTAGTTTTAGCTTCTGTCTGTTAAGTGAATGTTATCACAAACCGATACACGGTGTTGTTTTCAGTTCTATTGGTGGAAAGGTTAAATAACCAATTACGTATAAAAGCAACATCTAAACCATGGTTCGGAAACGCCCCATTTTGACGTCTGTCCGGCATGGCCAGGTGGTTAGGGCGCTCGACCAGCAATCTGCGTGTCGCGGATTCGAATCCCCGTCACACCAAACATGCTCGCCCTTTCATCCGTGGGGTGGGGGGGGTGGGCGTTATAATGTGACGGTCAATCCCACTATTCGTTGGTAAAAGAGTACCCCAAGAGTTGGCTGTGGGTGGTGATGACTAGCTGCCTTCCCTCTCGTCTTACACCCCTAAATTAGGGACGGCTAGCGCAGATAACCCTCGAAATTCAAAACAAACTTATAAAGGTTATAGAAGCTCTACCATAATTTCCTTCAACAGTGTTCATACGATTTTTAAAATGTCTTAGTTGCAATACTGTAATTGTGTGCTGTTTTTTATAGCAATAGTTCCATTCTCAAATCTTATAGAAGAAATTGACCCCTATACTATTACAAGTACTCCAGCAGTTATATTTGCTTTATTTAAATCCGGTTTTAGCCTGCTTATCAATAAACTTTCTTTAATACGAAGTTGTTTCTTGTCAAAGAGCTCTACAAATAATCTTAGTATGGGCGTGTCCTGCCGATAGATTACAGTCATTTAGTTGTGTTGTTTTAACGCTTGAGTTGTTGCTTTTTTGTTTGCTGTCTCAAATAAGAATGCTTCCTGATTCTAACCTAGAACAATAACTGTCACAGATCCAACACACCTAGCATTACATCTCGATCTAACCTAAAACAATAACTGTCACAGATCCAACACAACTAGCATTACATCTCGATCTAACCTAAAACAATAACTGTCACAGATCCAACACAACTAGCATTACATCTCGATCTAACCTAAAACAATAACTGTCACAGATCCAACACAACTAGCATTACATCTCGATCTAACCTAAAACAATAACTGTCACAGATCCAACACAACTAGCATTACATCTCGATCTAACCTAAAACAATAACTGTCACAGATCCAACACAACTAGCATTACATCTCGAACACTCATACAAATAAACAGCTTTAGAGTTCTGTAAATTTGGAATCCTCTCTTGAAATCGAAATAAATCATATGTACCAGTTTCTGGCCCGGTATGGCCAGGTGGTTAGGGCGCTCGACTCGCAATCTGCAGGTCGCGGGTTCGAATCCCCGTCCCACCAAACATGCTCGCCCTCTCAGCCGTGGGGGCCTTATAATATGACGGTCAATCCTACTGTTCGTTGGTAAAAGAGTAGCCCAAGAGTTGGAGGTGGGTGGGTATGACTAGTTGCCTTCCCTCTAGTCTTACACTGCTAAATTAGGGACGGCTAGCGCAGATAGTCCTCGTGTAGTTTTGCGCGAAATCCATAACAAACGTACCAGTTTAAGAATTTATTGTAAGTGAAATTGTGGATAAACTCTTAAATACAGTCTATTTTTGATTGTTTCTTAACTCTAAACGTGTGTGTGTAAACCATTATCTTCACATTTTTTTCTTTCAAGTATTTTCTAATGACTTTATCAATAATCTTCTAAGGAATAAGTCCTGGCTGTGAAAAAAGCGAAAAGCTTCACATTAAAATTGTCTATTATTATGTATTAAAACATCCAAACGCTGTCACATCCTCCACATGTTCTACTGTAAACCAAATATTATTACTCTTACTATTTAAATGGTTTAAAACAACCTATCACTCTGATTTTGTTTTGTTTTTTTAATTATGAATTATCTTTCATAGTAAATGGGTTTAAATTTATTGGGCACTCTTCCAACTGTTGTTTTTCATAATGACACAGAAACAAATGCCTCACATGGCCAGGTGGTTAGGACACTCTACTCGCAGTCTGCGGGTTCCAAGCTTCGTTCCAACAAACATGCTCGCCCTTTCAGTCGTGGGGGCGTTATAATGTGACAGTCAATCCAATTGGTAAAAGAGTAGCCCAAGGGTTGACAGTGGGTGGTAATGACGAGCTACCCTCCCTCTAGTCTTTCACTGCTGAATTGGGGATGGCTAGCGGAGATAGCCCTCGTGTAGCTTTGCGCGCAATTCAAAACAAACCAAAGTAGAGCGAGCGCATACCTCCGCCACGCAGCGTTGATCATATTAGGCTCTCAAAAAATACGAAAATATGTCCGTATTATCCACCATTACCAACAACTACGCAAAATGTTTATCAAGATAATGAGTCCGCCAAGTTTCGCCAAAATCCAAACATTTTTGATTGAGTTATGGAGCAAAAATGAGTGAAAAATCGGTCCCCATGTTAACAGATAGTTTTTTTTTTTACAATCGTGACCTTCATCTTTGACCTTGGCCCTCCGAAAACTAATCACTTTTAAGTTGTGTCCAGAAGTATACCAACTTTTGTCCAAATACATTCGGCCGTCTTCGAGAAATGTTGCTTCCAAACACACACACAGACACGGGGTGAAAACATAACCTTCGGTGGCGGAGAATAACCAGAAACAAATAAGTGAACACTGGATCTGGCCTGAAACCCATAGATAGTTCGCTTATTTTATCATACATTTCACCAATAAACATGAAATGCGATTGTTTGGTGACTCAAAACATCCTCAGGAAATCTATTAGAATTTTATTCCACAAAAGAAGACTGGTACAGAGATGGTTTTACGGTATATTAGTAAATATTAGATTTTACATAAAAACCAACATATTGTAAAGAAAGCTGGTACAAAATCAATTTTCTTCAAGATGTATATTAGTAATTAATTAAAGATTCTACATAACTGATACAACGTAAAGAAGACTGGAACAGAGATCCAGTTTCTACTAGGATATATTAGCTAATACAGATTCTACATAAAAATTGGCATAACACACGGAACACTGGTACAGAGATTAAGTTTCTTCTTGAGATATATTAGTATATGTTGATTCTATATGAATGTGTACCATATTTCCAAGATTTAAAGTTTGTAATACTTCAAGATTAGGACTTCCAGTAGACTTCCAATTTCTTCAGAACATGATTACCACAATATGTGTTGGTACGAATAAGTAGGCCATCCAGTGGCACAGCGGACTTACAACGCTAGAAACCGGGTTTCGATACCCGTGGTGGGCAGAGCACAGATAGCCCACAACGAATAAGTAGGTTGAAATGTTTCAAACACGTAACAACAAAACATACTGTGTAGACGCAACTTCAAGAACATTATCAGACTGAATGATCGTTGACACGTTACGCCTGGTTTAGTTCGAAATCAACATTCTTCGTGCTACGCAGACATAACTACATTATAAGAAAGATTCAAAAGTTATTGAGTTTATCAGTACAGAAATATTCCATTAGGTGCAATATATTATTATATATAGTTAAAATTCTGTGTCATTATATCCTGTTAAGAGCGCTTGTTATATGCACATTGTATGCATAGTTTTGTCTGTCATATATATATATATATTCTAACATTCATTATACTTACAAGTTACATCGCATTTCTGATGTAACTTGACCATTGAGGACCTGGTGTGGTGTGGTACGTTATACTAAAGCGATTTAGAATATGCAAATCGATAAGTCGCGTGACACCCACATCTGATATAAAGTCGCGATGGAACCATATGTACCAGAACTCAATTGCTTGGCGTTTCGTAGGTCGCATAACGCCACCGATAATTGATCGCTTTTGGAAATGGTACGTAATAGTTCTTTCCGAGGCAAATTGTACGTACACTCACATCATAAAGTTGTGTTCAGATCGGGGATTTATAATTTTCAAGACGGAAACATCCCTTGTATTTAATGTCATCTTGGGCCACCAGGACCATCCAGAAAGAGACCTGCAACAAGTCATACCCCCAACCGTGGTAAGCAAAGTGCGGCGTCTACGAACACGAAGATTAGCTTTAAAAGCCGTCCACACGCCACAAGCAACAGTACACAATATAATCAACAACAATTTCAATATGGAAAGACAACAAATATTCTGTACAGGTGTTGCTTTCACGACATATCCTTTCAACTGTCTATTATCTTATGCTATTCCGTAAGAAGAATTACTGGTCAAGTCCCCAGACGCAGTGCCTATGGATTTCTGTACGATCGGACTGTTAAGACGGGAATTGGGAAACCGTTGTCTTCATATACTAGATGCCTTATGGAAAGCCTTCAGTTAGTGGTGTGCTTTTATAGAAATAGCCTTATGCAATAGAAACTACGCTTTATGACCATTGTCAAGCGGTCAGATTGAGCCTGACCAGGCGTAGAGACTGTGGTTGGCTCCCAAATCAGTTTAATATAAGGGAAGGTGGGGTAAGACAACTACCCTAACTTTGAACTCGGTTTTCATCAAATTAAGATAATTGTCATGAAAGAGCAAAATGTTTTATTATTTAGGTCATTTTTATTTAAAACAAAATTGCCAAAAAAAAAAGTTTGGTAATTGAAAAAATGCGATTTTTGTGGCTGAGGGCCTCTTTTTTGTATAACATTGGATAAGTCGAGCCCTAATATGGGGTAAAAATGAAACCTCAACTAACTTATAACAACTGCAATTTAAAATAAATACTGCATTTAGCAACTAAATCTCAATAATCGTTTAAATTCTACCGAAAGGGTTCGGGAACTCCATTCGCAAATTGCGCATTATATGTTTGTTTGTTTGTAATTAACCACAAAGCTTCACAATGGGCTATCTGTGCTCTGCCCACCACGGGTATCGAAACCCGTA
>NW_013669474.1:65983-84300 GCF_000517525.1 Limulus polyphemus
ACGGGGGGGGGGGCAATATATAGAACAATGGTGCAGAATAACTACAATATAGGTGTGGGGTTGCACATTATAAAAAATAGTAAACTTGAACTGTCTTTCTTTTACGACATAATCCGCTGTCTATAATTTCCCATTGTTTGAAATCAACAAAGTAAATTTCCTTGAAATATCTACTTTGTAACCATAAAAAAAAACTCAAAGTGATTACCTTAGAAGGCTTAGATCACAATTGTTCTAAAACAAAAATGAAGTTGCGCCCGTCCACGAAGTCACGTGAACAATAGTTACATATAATTCATTTTAGATGGCTGCACGTTATAATTGATGATATACAAAGGTGGCCTTTTGACCTACTGACCAAAGTGAAAACAACAAGCCAGCTGTACCGGCTGCCACAATAGCTTTGCTCGTCTCCTCGAACCAAATGTCGAGGTTAAATGTCATTTTGATAATGCGCCACAGCTGAAAGTCCAAAACATGTTTAGCAGTATCTTATCTTGATCCCTGAACAATTCAACACGCTAACTACATGGCCACGCCCAGTCTCCATTCAGAAAAAATAAAAACACGACATGTTACTTCAGCTACAATAGCAGTTTATTTAAGCCAGCATTTCGTCAAGACTAAAAGGACTAAGTTTGCAATAGTCAAGGTTCAAAACATGTGGGTTTTATTAATGAAATACCCAAACCATTATGTGATATGGTTTAAAATCCAACTGCTGATTTCTTTGTTAAAGTTAATTAAAAAAAAACAGTAAAAGTGTTTTACGGTTTCTCTCATATTACAACTTTCATGCTTGTCATCATGCAGAACATCCGCTATCATGTTGCTAAACTGAAACTGATACCAAAACTCCAACCCACGTAAAGAAGAAATTAAATCCAAACATATATATTTTAAGTATAAACTACTTTAAGTTATAATTATACGTAGTGGTAAGACGTTTTTGTTATAGATATGTTTGTATCTACCACTCGAGTTCTACACACATCACACTGAAGAATGTGGATGGTTTTGTTTCTAGACATCAAAACAACAAATCACGTAATTTAAATGTCGATATTGTAGTAATTCTATATCACACGTTTCCAATATAAAATATTCATATTATTGTAAATTACATATATTTAGTTAATAAAGTTTAAAGACGACTTGAACGAGTTGTTAAAAAAAAACGTTATTACAAATTTAACACAGCAACAAATATACACAACGTTTCGACAAGATTTTGTAATCATGAATATGAAAAAAAAAACTTGTCAAAATGCTGTACGTTTATTACTATGTTAAATTTGCAATGACGTTTTCTTCATTATCCATTCAAGCCATCTTCAAATGTTATTGTTTGAAAGGGGTTCTTCGTCATCAAATGTATTAAGTTATTTTATAAAAGTTTCTAAATGTCTTTGTTTATTTTAATACATATATATTTTCTCGTGTTTGTAAATATAAAAGCAAAATTTTTAACTATACTGCTCAAATTATTTCTACTTGCTTTGTTTGTTCGGAATATTTTGCAAAGCTACATAAGGGCTGTTGCACATAGCCGCCTCTAGATATGAATCGATAGACTACAGGTAAATCAGCTAGTCAACAGCACCCACTGATGTGTTTATCATTCTTATACATATAGGCCCGGCATGGCCAGGTGGTTAGGGCACTCGACTCGCAATCTGCAGGTCGCGGGTTCGAATCCCCGTCACACCAAACATGCTCGCCCTTTCAGCCGTGGGGGCGTTATAATGTGACGGTCAATCCCACTATTCGTTGGTAAAAGAGTAGCCCAAGCGTTGGCGGTGGGTGGTGAAGACTAGCTGCCTTCCCTCTAGTCTTACACTGCTAAATTAGGGACGGCTAGCGCAGATAGCCCTCGTGTAGCTTTGCGCGAAATTCAAAAACAAACAAAAAACAATCATTCTTATATCGCTTCAACGATCCAAAGTGCAGAGCATGTTTTTTTTTATGGAACTGGTCACGAGCCATGAATCTTCTGAATCACAGTCCGGACACATTAATAACTAGACTAAGCCGAATTCGTTTCTGTTTATACCAGTATTTTATACTTTAGTGCTGATTAATGTATTATTATTCGCAAAACCTGTATATTGTAATGTTTCTGTGACTTTGAAGATTAATAAAATTTCCGACGTTTACATACTCATAATATACCTATCTGTTATCCACTCACAAAATACATTTTTAGCTAATTTAGTTAAAAGTGCAGTTAAATCTGTTAATGATGCTCAAAATAAAGTAAAACGTTCACAATGTGATATTTTGGGGTCAAGATGAGTGATAAGAGTGGCGGTCACATCTCACTGCTCGAATAGAGTAGCCCAATAGAGTTGGCGCTTGGTGCTGTTGACTAGCTTCCTCCTCCAGTCTATCACTTCAAAAGTAAGAACGGGTAGCAAAGATAGCTCTTGTTTTGCTTTGACTGAATATCCGAAACACATCAAAATTTCGGTAACAACGTTCTGAGTTTACAACCTCGTATACTCTCTAACATCAGATATTTGATATAAGTACTAAATAGCAATAATTATCTTTATTTTGCAGTCAAAAGCTCAAAATATATGTTTTTTACTATGGGCAGGGAGTAAATTTACTTAGCTTTTTTAAGTTTATCAACAAAATTGCAGTACTCTATAAAGCACAATCATTACTCAATATTTAACTTATATTTTTGATTATATAGAAATATAATAATAATCGTTAATTTATAAATTGTTTTAATCCTTGTGTTTATAAAGAGTTATTCGCAATTCTTAGTTATTTATTTTATTTTTTCAAAAGCGTACGTGAACCGTGATGTTTTTTCCCCACATCTCATGTTCGTTTGTTTGTTTTTCGAATTTCGCGCAAAGCTACACGAGAGCTATCTGCGCTAGACGTCCCTAATTTAGCAGTGTAAGACTAGAGGGACGGCAGCTAGTCATCACCACCCACCGCCAACTCTTGGGCTACTCTTTTACCAACGAATAGTGGGATTGACCGTCACATTAGAACGCCTCCACGGCTGAAAGGGCGAGCACGTGTGGTGTGACGGGGATTCGAACCCGCGACCCTCAGATTGCGAGTCGAGCGCCCTAACCACCTGGCCATGCCGGGCATTTGTTTGTAATTAAGCACAAAGCTACACAATGGGCTATCTGTGCTCTGCCCACCACGGGTATCGAAACCCGAATTCTAGCTTTGTAAGTCCGCAGACATACCGCCGTGCCACTGGGGATGGGAGGGGGCTCATGTTCGCTGTTGTAAGTTTGAATCTCAAACACTAACTGATAAAGGAGCTTTAATAAATTCGATCCGACTGTTTCCTGTAAATTGTTTAGTACAATAGTGGACTTTGTAGTATGACTGGAGGCACACGGTCGTGATTGAATTTAACCTGTTGGCCATCAGTGTCATACAAAAACGAAGAAATATTTTTCCAGGGAAGTTGACTTGATCACATTATTCTAGAAGCAATAAATAACTTTTACAATGATTGTCAACCCTGTTGTAAATTGGTAGAGACACTTCTTAGAATTATCTATCAGTGTAATAACAATAAAATATTTGTCAAAATTATATACAGAAATTCTGGAAAATAAAATATCAACACTTTCATGTTTATCGTATTACCAAATATAATATTCGCGTACAGTTTTTTTTTTATATACTATCACAAAACTCATATGGCATTTTGTGTACACGAACCACATGCAGTTGTTCTAGTCATAGGTCTTCGTTCATGATTTCGTATGTTTCAAGTCTGTTGGTTTTATTAAATTTCGCGCAAAGCTCCACGAGGGCTATCTGCGCTAGCCGTCCCTAATTTAGCAGTGTAAGACTAGAGGGAAGGCAGCTAGTCATCACCACCCACCGCTAACTCTTGGGCTACTCTTTTACCAACGAATAGTGGAATTGGCCGTCACGTTATAACGCCCCCACGGATGAAAGGGTGAGCATGTTTGGTGTGACGGGGATTCGAACCCGCGACCCTAAAAATGCGAGCTGAGCGCCCTAACCACCTGGCCATGTCGGGGCTTTGTTTGAAGTCACGTATACCAATTAAAAGTATTTCTGTGGGAAGGACTTTCTTTAATATACTCTACTTTCCTTTTCTTTATTTTTGTAATAGTTATCGTTGTTTCCTTTAATTTTGAATTATACTACTTTGGCTTTGTACTTATCACCAAATTGGCGTAACAATGCTACATACATTTCTTTGACATTACTTTTCTTATTAAAGAATTTATACTAGGTGTTTTCAATAACCTTGGAACTTTATAACTTAAGAATAACCCTCCTCTGAGAACAAGAAACTGTAATGTTCCCATTCAAACATTTTCTCACGTGTGGTTAGTGGAACAGTGTCGATCTACCACTATGTAATTGCTATGTTTCAATTTATTAGAAAACAAACAAAAGGCCTAGCATCACCTGGTGGTCTGGGCACTGGACTCGCAATCTGTGGGTCGCAGGTTCGAATTCCGTCATGTGAGGGAGCTATAGTGTATCGTTTAATACCACTATTCGTTGGTAAAGATTAGCCTAAGAATTAGCGGTGGGTGATGTTGACTAGCTGTCTTCCCTCTAGTCTATCACTTCAAAATTATGGACATCGAGCGCAGATAGCTTTCGAGTATCTTTGCGCGAAATTCAACAACAAAAATATAGGTGATGACTAAGAATTTGATTGTTTGTTTGTATTTAAGCACGAAGCTACGCAATGGACTATTTGTGTTGTGCCCAACACGAGTATCGAAACCCGGTGTCTAGCGGTATAAGACCGCAGACATACCGCTGTGCTACTGGGGGCCACTAAGACTGGGGATATTTCGTCAGTAAAATTCTCAGTTAATTCTTCTGGTTTTAGATCTGTCCAAGTAATACTCTAAAGCCAAATAATAAATAAAGTATTTATGTTTTTACTTGAGGGTCATGCAAATATGGTGTAATAAAGCACTACTGAATATAGCCGTACCAGTCCAATTACCACACTAACTTATCTACTCCTTCAAAACTCGTTATACATATTGTTTAATTATTCATGGTATATCATATAGGCGCATAAATACATACATACGATATGTCGTTCGAAGGGCGACACGTAACAAAGCAATAAATTATTCCAAAAATGTGGCTTCCAAAACTGTTTTACATAATTTGGCTATTCTAATAATAATAGTTGTTGTTATAAGCCTTACAAAATAATGATTTCAAAAGTCACAGCGTAAATTTCACATTAACCAAACGTCTTTTTATTAATTCATAAAATAACTTAAGGCGTTGCTTTGTAATACGAGACATTCGTTGGTTACCTTATGTTCTGCAAATAAACGTGGTCATATGGTTTATTATTATAGTTCCTGATTGGTCTCGAGTAATTATTAATATAAAGTAAAAATAACCATGGGCTAAACTGACAAGTTTCTTTAAAAAAACTTTTAACTTCTAAGTTATATACGTTTGTCACAGTTAGTAGTATCAACTGAAATACTATAAATTTATATCTATATATATTGTAACGTAGAACTAGTGAGATAACGAATAATATTAATAGTCAAAAGGTTGTAGTCTGGTTGAAAAGTTTAGTATAAGCCTAATGTTCGACAAGAATAAAATCGTTTTATCTTTTATAAAGTTTTTGTTGCCAAAGAGAGAGTAGGCCTAATTAAAATGTGATTGTTTTGGTGATGATTCTCTATCGCCGCCTAGTGTTTACAAGTAAATAAAGTCTGATGTTAGTTCTTTAATAATTTTGTACGTTATATTTCAGTTCTTTCTTTAACAACCACGACTGTATTTAAGTATTGACGGTTATGTTCCTCATATAAGTAGTTTTTAATTTTATTCTGATTTATACGAAACATTTCAGTGCTAAGCACAGTGAATGCTTTAAGTCCGACCACGTACGTTCCTTAACATATGCGGGAATTTTTGCGCTGGTTTTAACATATAATGTCATAATATAGTTGCACAATTCGAAAAGGGGAAAAAAACAGATATTATTTCATTTTCCCACGTCTTAAAACAAAGCAAGTGGCTGATAACATATTTAAATTTCGTAAGGCTTTCAAAACTTGTTGCATAAAGTAATGAGATCCTTTTCTTTAAATATTATTGATGTACTACTCCCAACCAAAAAGCCTCTGATAAAGTGAATATGTTACAGAAATTAATATTTAGATTGCGATCCCTCTCGTTAGTGTAATTTCCTTTGTCTTCGTCCTCAAAGCCACTAAATTATATCTTATACTACAAATGGTTTACTTTTGCCAATCAGTAAATAAATTCTATGTTCTATTACCACAGATACACTGCGAATTAAATTATAAACTATTTTTAATCGATTTTTCCTTTGGATATATTTGAATTTTTCGGTACGTAGCCGTCTCTAGACGGTCGCATACGCGTCCGCTTATAGCGGCAAAAGGCTTGCTCTGGGCCAAACGATAGACAACACACACAGTCAGACTGAACCTTAAAGAGCGATCAAGAATAACAAGCAAATTTAGGTTTCTCTCCTTGAAAACAAGTATCGGAGTCGAATGATGTACCTTTAGTTAAAAACAATTCTAGTAGGAAAACAATTTCAAAAATTAATTACTTACCTCCTTCTTCATATAACTTTACCGAATTCAAGCACATAGAGAATTACAACGAGGAACTCACTACATCACTGGCAGTTACTTGTAAATTTTCTCGTATTCTAAGCAACTGTTGGTTGGTAGTGTCATCTATAGTTAATAATAGACACTAAGATAGACCGAAAATAAATTGAAGTTTTGTCAAAATAATAAATCCCTAAAACAGCTTTCTTCGATTTCAAGTTAGTATAATGTTTCATTCTTTTTCGTATGAATATATTTTGAAATTAAGTTTCATTAGACTCGATAATTAAATCAATAAATATACATATAAAAGTTAATAAAAACAATTATTTTGAAAATACTAGACTCTTCACGGTTGATCAAAACGTTTTAAATGTGGTTAATAAATTCACGTACCGAATGAAAAACATGTAAACTGTATTGTTTATATACAGTTACACTGCCTCCCTAAACATGTTTAAGTGCTCACTTAATCAAAACTAATGCAAAGTTCACCGTTTTGTTTAACATCAATCTGAGAAATAAAAGGGAGAAAAAACACGATCAAATAGAATTTCATGTGTAATTTTTTAATACAATCTATATTTTCAACGATAAATGTTCAGTTTTTTTAGTTATGTTTCAAATCATAAAATGGCAACCATGTAGCTCGTAAATAAGTCATAATTCGTATGTTGTTGTGTGTGTTTTTAATTAGCTTATATATTTGATATGTACGTGCTAAGTTCTGAATTCATACTCAAAATACTGTAACTACTTTAACGTTTGCGTGTTTGTTTCATAATTTCATGCAATGCTACAACAAGGCTACCTGCGCTCAGCAGTCTTTAATTTAAAACGGATAGAACTAGAAGGAACGTAGCTTGTTAACAACATCCACTGACCACACTTGGACTATTCTTGTCTGATTGAGTAATGGTATTTGACTCTCACTCTTTTAACATGTCCTCGGCCAGAAAAAAAAAGCGCGGAGCTCATTTTTGTGGTAAGGGGTCACAAACCACAAACACTATGATTAACAGTCTGGGCACCCTATAACTAGCCCAAGTTCAGCCCACAGTTTAACGCTATGGTTGTGAATGATTACGACAGTGTTCCCTCTCAAAGCCGTTTCATATACCCTCCTCAAGTTCCTCCCACAAAACTACACTTGTTGGTAGTCATATAAACTGTTTATAAGTTGCTCATCAACATTCACCTCCACATCTCCATGATTTCCAGGAAACTCCAAGCAATTAAAAGTTGTATTACCGTATTTTTATTCCTCGTTTGAATACTTTGATGAATTTCGCGCAACGTTACACAAGAGGTATCTGCAAAGCGCTAGCCGTCCTTAATTTTGAAAAGATAGGCTAGAAAGAAGACAGTCAGTCAATACCTGATACTACCGCCAGTTCTTGGGCGATTCTTGTCATACTGAATAGTAATATTTGCTCCTTTTTTGCACTTTATTGTATAGATTCACATGTTTAAGTAGCAAACAATAAATGCAAAAGTTGGTTGATGGTAACTTAAAAACATCGTGATGATCAGGCGATTCTCCCTTGAATTTTAGAATAAATAAGCATTTCAAAAATAAATTTTATTACTTAAACTTCGGTTTCTGTTTGGAGCAGCAATTTTTAATTTTCTTTTCAGTTGTATCTTGTTTTCAACTGTAACACAAACATAAAACATACTGAACATCTACTGGACCTTTGAAATGAGTTTTTGTAATATTAATGGTTTGTTTATGTGAGTTTTGCATACACCTGAGATACGCGTTTAGTCCAAACCTTGTGTGTTAATAATGTTTGTTTGCTGACTTGTTTTGTAGTCAGTGACTTATGTATTTTTCAGATTTTAACATGCTAAAAACTTATCTTTTATTATTATTCATGTTATTTCTTTTAATTAGATAGTACAAAATTACACTTAAAGGAGATAATAGATTTTATAAAGCAAGAAAGTGTTGTATATTTTAATCTCAAAGCGATGATACAAACAAAAATGAAAACACTCGCGAGAAAGCACTTTTGGATTATTCAGGGTGTCAGTTGGAGTTAGTACTTATTTCAGTTCGTTTGTCTGAAAACATTAAAGCTTATGAGAAAGAAATTAGGTATAATAGATTCTTTATGTTCAATCCAACTTATACCACTTTCATGCTGAATTATTAAAGGGGTGGAATTCGTATACGTAATTATTTTGGGTGAATATGTGTGTATCTTTGCGTGACAGATACACAAATTAGTTTCAAATCGAACTCAGAGAAGCTATTAACTTACTTATGCCGAAGAAAAGGCACGTGAGTTTTAATATCTGTCCCTGAACACAAACTGAGTATCTGTAAAGTCAATATTGAATTCAATGAGCTTTAATAAACACTAAGCGCTTGGATGTGAGAAGAATTATAGTCCTCATGAAATTGCCACCCCCTCCCTTCAAGCATTTTTGTTTGTGCGATTTAAATTCGAAGACTACACATTTGGTGATTTTCGAAAAATGTAAGATTTGTTAACAGCATCTTATTAGTTATGATTAAAATGAAAGTTCATAAACCCGTTTAAGTATTATATATACACACACAAACTGTTCGATGACTAGCTATCTGGAATTGTATTAAAATCATAAAAGTTTCGGGTACACTTATACTTTCTTTATTTTAACTTTTTTATTTAGCTTCCAACTTTTATAAGATACCCAAACAAAATTCAGATAGCATAGAACTTTTTTTAAAAGTTTCAACACAACACAAAAAAATAAAACTAAACAAATTAACACTATATGAGTGTGCTGTTCAATTTATTTATAATGATTTTCACAGTTTTAAGACGGCTCCTAAGCGTCGCAAAAATGTTCCTTAACATTTTTATTTAACTACTGAGTGGACCTGTAATAAGATTTAATAAACTTTTTGCAATATATATATATGTCAATAAACCTTTTAGTAGTCTACCAACGTTCAATGTCCCCCGATGGGACAGCGGTTAATTTACAGACTTACAACGCTAAAATCCGGGGTTCGATTTCCCACTGTGGACACAACAAATAACCCAATGTGGCTTTGTTGTAAAACAAACGTCCAAAATCTCCAAACGAAGAACATAAGTTTAATTTTACACACGTGTAATTCTCAGCATAGACAAAAGATGGCGAAAGTTGTAAATACCAAGATCTTTTCATTGTTTTTATATAAGCACTTCAATATTCACTGAATATTGACTCATGGTTCGACAGTCTCAAAACACAAAACTCTTTCGTAGGCCAAGGATGAGGTAAGCAATTGAACATAACTATGCTAACAAAGACAAGGCCAGAAGAACAGTTACTCCTCAAATTCTCTTAGAAGTTTAGTAGATTGCTTCTAATACGTGGTTCATAGTATAAAATATAACATGCAGAATCCGGTGCGAATTGTTTGTTTCAGATAGTTCCGCAAAGCTGCCCAAGGACCGTCTCGTCCTTAATTTGTAATTGATAGACTAGAGGGAAGGTAGCATAATTCTTAGGCTACTCTGATCAATAAGTTTCTGTCTTAAAAGTACTTTTATAGTTAAAGTTCGTTTGATTCGGGCTTACTTGTTACCTTATGTTGTTGAGCAGGTTTCACTATTTTAATTAACATTACATGCTGTTTTTGGTTACTTGGTTTGGAATCAAAATATGTATCTTGGTGTAGATTCTCCTGTGTGCATAATACTCATTTCGTTTGAAAATTTAACCATGATATTTAAGCACGATGGCTGGTTGAAATAATTTAATTGTGGTTTTGTGTAGAGGTTTCTAATATTAGACGGGTTCTTTTTCATTATTCATTAAAAATAATGCATAGTCCAGTCCAATATACGATAACGAATATATTTACTTTTTCAGCTATAATGTACCAGTTTTACAGGCAACTTGATAGGCCTAACTTACAAATAAAGCTTACTTAACTTGTTAATTTTACTCATCTATATATGACAGAATTCAAAACTCAATGACTAACCCACTCAAGAATTGATCAATAACACAGATTCACTAACTGACTGACTATCTATCTAACTAACTTTCTGTCTGACTAAATAACACAATAATAAGTATATAATTGAATGATTAACTCTAGTGTTTTTATATATATATATCACAATATTTTCCCCAAACTCACGAAAATTCGAGACATAACGTCACTGAGCTAAACATTCGGGAAATTTTTTAGATGTCACACATCATTTTTATGTCTCTCTGTTTATATTTTTTATAGCAACGCCATACTGGGATATCTGCTGTGTCCACCGCGGGGAATCGAACCCCGGATTTTTCCTAAAATATGTAAATCAAAATATTAAAAATATAGCCTACAACAATGCCCCAATTAACAAAGACACTAGTCATAAATCGACTTTGCTATCACTATATCATTAATAGGGTTAAACAAAGTACAATTAAAATTGTGATTAACAAAACTCTTATTTTACTAACTTTGAATAAACTGGCAATTTTCCAAGTCTTTTTTTAATTGTTTTCTTTTCTGAGGCTCATTGTATACAGATAAAATGACCTCCTGTCCCTTATCTCACTGGGGAAATAACTTTGGGTAGATGATCGAGCAAATACAATGGTGGCCATATCCTTGTTGATTATTTGGAAGTGGTCTTTACAGGAACCTTAGACTTTCCAGCACGTCGACTTATTTTTAGTGAAGTCTTTACTAAAGTTAAGCAACTGACAATCATCCTGTCAACTTACTTCCAAACACAATTAGAACAGATGACTTTGAGTTTGGATCATCTATTTTTCTGGTTACTGCTCTGTTGCACTCCAGGTCGGCTGTCTTCATTGTCGTATACATATATATATATTCATCTTTGTTAGTACTTCAAGTCTAATCTCTTGTGGTGTAAATGTCATATAGTGCATAGGAATTTCCTTGTTGTAGACAGTAAAGCTATTTGAAGCTAGTCTAACCTCACATCGATGTCTCTGCATGGAGTCAGTCCTCACTGTGCAATTACCCACACATCATGTGGTGTAGAGAATTTTCTGATAATGAAGGTGACTTCCAACTTTCCTTGCTGGAACTTTATGTTCACTTGCTATTCATACCAATCCATCTTCTCTCTTCGTTTCTGGGACAAGTTCACACCTTTCTTTACCCAAATCAAGGTGAAAACTTGTAGCTGTAGAATCAGAGTTAATCAAAATACAGCAAGGCTTCCCACCAATAAACTTGTTGGTTTTTGAACTGGTTTCTTTAAATAATACACACCTTATTTCTGTTGGACCAGGTGGAATATTATTCTCCTCATTATATTGTATCCTTGTTTTAATGTGCATGCTTTCCACACTTATAGTAGTGTCCATCTCCTTTATCTTTCAGGAATAACTTCTCGCAACATGTCTTTTTAATGTCCAGTTGAAATACGTTCTATCCTGTAATTTACTTCATCCTGAGTAAACAGTTCTCTAATCAAAGGTTTTTTGTGTCTGCATTTCCTGGCACAATGCTTTTTTGTAAGTTCCAATTGCAACATACGTTTTCATGGAATTTACTTCTGCTATACTGTGTTAAAATCTCTCTAATTAATTCTTTCAATTCTTCTAGACTACCATCAGAGTAAATAGATGTTTTCATAACGTGATTGATAATCCTGCAACTTCCATATGGTGCTTTTAGTTATTTAATGGATTCAAGTTCCATCACCAAGTGACGAGCATCATTTAAAGATGTACATACACATTGCTTTAAACTTATTTGAATATCCTGATCTTCCATAGCATCTACAAATTGGTTACATACGAATTCAGCCACCATTTCACTTGAAGCATCCAGTTAAGATTGTAGGACAAGCCTTTCCAGATCTTCTAGAACTTCAGCTAAGGTCTCGTCCTTCATCCTTTCTCTACTCCTAAACTTTGCTTTCAAAACCTCTTTCTGGTGTTTCACTCCAATCAAGTTTAATCAGGCACTTGATGGCTCTCATCTGGAAGGTTGCTTAGTAAGTGGGTAGCAAAAAGAAAAGCTTATTTTTCATTACTCCGTTCATTCAATTTAGAAATTATTTCTAACTGAGCCTGATATGCCTCATATGGTATTTCTCTCATAATTTGTTTGTATTTCAACTGCCCAGTTAAATTCTGGAAATTGATTAAGTAGCGATATAGTTGTGAGTAGTTCAACAAGGCCTTGTAGTCATAGATGTACAGCACTATTGGTACTACTATTTCATAGTTCATAGTAAATGGTGTTTTAGGGTGGAATTCTTAGGCAAGTGCAGAAATGGTTTGAACATTGCATTTACAAATTCATTTTTCAAATGTTTTATTTTATCATTGATGTTATAATCTTCCTGCATTTTGTTAATACCTTTTTTGTAATTCATTGATATATTTTTTATTTCTTCAATGTTGTCATTACAGTTTTTTGTTTGTACTTTTTGGTGTATTTTTATAACTTGTTGATATTTTTTGTACTTCTGCTGTTATAATCCCTCAGCACATCTCACTCAGTTTCTTCAATCAAATTCATTTTTGTCCATAATTCTTCTTTAGATCTTATATCTCTTTCATTATATCTCTTGCTCTTCTTTTAGGTTTTTGACTCTTTCTCTTTTGGACATTTAATTTGCTTTCTCTGCAATTTTTGTAAATTTTGTGTTCTTTTTTAAGAGTGTGGTATGGCCCTGTGGATTTTGGAACTAGCACATATGATACCACAAAATATTACCAATGTTTTAAGCTGTGGATGCTTATAAAAGTGATAGTTGACCCCTTAGTATAAATGTTAAGTGGTAGGTTGCTGCTGATTGGTCACTTTCCCTTTGGTCAGTATAGTTCAAAATTAGGGATGTGGCAAATAGCCTTCATAACTGCCTTAAATACAAAATAGAAATCTTCTTTTAATTTTCTGTCTTCTCAGTCTTCTTTTAATGCTCTGTCTTTTTTCTGCTTGTTCTTCTTTCCACTGTTTCATCACTTCCAGCATGTTTTTTTTTCGATCTCACTTCAAGCATGTATCGTCATTTTGAAGTTTCGTGTAGATTCTATTTCATTTTTACCAAAGTAATACCACTCCTGATATCAGGGTTATGATAGTTTTTATCCTTAGGCAGTTCATTTTTATTACTAAGTAAAAATAATGCAATATTCAGTCTATTAAACGATAATAAATGTGATTTATTTCTTTAATTGTAATATACAAGTTCTACAGACTACATTATTTAATAGGCCTAACTAATTATTTGTTAAATTCCCTCTGTACCTATCACATAACTCAGAACTGGCTGACTAATACACTCAGTAATCGATAGATAACAGGATCAGTAGTTCAGTAACTAGCTGACTGAGCTACTCACTGATTTGATAATTCACTGTCTGACTGAACATTAATTCGCTAATTCACTGATAAACTTTATTTTATTTTTGTATATATATATCACAATATTTCTTTTCCAGAAACTTCCTGAAAGTTCTAAATGACACGTCACTGAGCTAAACATTCACAAAACTTCTAGACGCCACATCTCATCATGTCATTCCTAAAATTCCATCTAGCAAACAAAACATATAAATTAAAAGTAATAAAAAAAGCTTACAACATAAAAAATATGCTTCATATCTACTCACAGTCACGCTTGTTTCAGACCATATATTTATTGGTTTCATAAAGGCTCATTCACGCTTATTTACTGCTATGCAAACAGTACACGCAGCATTTATATTTTTATATAGCAGTGTAGGAGTTCATAGTTTGTTGCAAGACATCTTGCGGTTGGTCATTAGACAAATTCAGTTAAAGACAGCATAGTCCTAATCTTGACCAGGTCTGAGTTATCAAATAATGAAAACTCTGTTGCAATTATAATTTAACATAGATTTAGGTTATACTTATTACACTTACCACAGACAACACAAGTCATTATATGATAGCAACCACAGATATAAATAACACCAGATTGGAAGTCACGTGATTTTTGGCACGCGCAAGCCATTGCTACATGTTGAACTTTCAAACCCCTCCGGTCGAACTGACAATGGCAAGGCGATCTCATCTCACAGCTTATGGCCGATTTTCATCTAAACTAGACGTTTGGATAATTTTGTTATTTGATTATGATTAATTTGTCAAGCCAAGATTATCTAAACCTGATTTTAACTAAGAAATTAGTGCAAAAATAGTTCACAAAACACACATATTTGACCTGTCATATGAAGAATGCATTGGATTTTTAACCCAGAAGTAAATCTTAAGATTAACACCTGTTATTTTTCTTCAGTGTTTATTATGTCTCACACAAAAATATACATCTCAAATATTGTTGCCAGTGAACAAGAAGCATGTCTTTTTCTTTTGGGGGTGGGATAGAGAAGAATGTTATCTACACCTCCATTCATTCAATGTTCTTAATTGAAGTAGATGGAAATAATTATGAAAATTTGTGACATAAATTAATAACATTCATTCGGATTTATTTGAGAATTTGTGGCAAAAAAAATTATATATATATTGTTATGTATCTGCTTGTTTGTTAATTTCCGGTATAAATTCTTTCAGCGATACAAGTCCTTTCTTAATTAAAACTAGTTTATTCTTTCTCGATACAACTTTGTAATACACAGAATTTCCACAGTCACTTTAAAATTAACAACCTTTATAACACACGCTATAAATCACAGTGATTCACACACTTTACTTACGGTGCCTACTGTTCTCTTGACTCGGTTATCTCTATCTTCAATCTATCTATATCTGTTATATTTATCTGTCTATCATGCTGGTTTTACTTGCCAGGTTTATATATTAACAAAGAGGGCGTCTTGAATGCACTCGGGCCTTTATTATCCTTCTAGAAACTCGTCACGTGTTACAAGTGTCACGTGACTTCCGCTGTCGTAACAATATATACATATATACAACATGAAGTCCAAATAATGCAACACAAATCATTACACCTAATTCATCAATGATGCATTACATACACTGTACTAGATCCAAAGACAATAAATTTAACAATATTACTCTTTGAAAGACTCCATTTTTCCTCTTTTTACCGCCTTATGACCGAACGGTCATGGTCTCCTTTCCTCCCTACACCTACTACTAGATCTTTTTTGGATCTGAGCCCCTTCCCTCTAAATGGTCTCTGCAAGGTCTTATAATCAACGGTTTGAAGTGTAGCAAAACCTTTGCTTCAACCCTCCAGTTTTTATTGGAACTCAATTCATGTACATAACCAGTCTGTTATTTTAAAGAAACAAATAAAGAATCCCTAATGATGCTGTAAATTTATCATCTTGGTGAAACCCAGTTTAAGATATTTCACTAATATTATTCTGTAATCATGACAAAATCTTTTGGATGAAATGTTAATATTCTCCTCATTAGAACAGTGGTTCTCAAGATCACCCTGCCATTAAGACCAAATATCATTCCCCACGTCGACATAAGTGTAAGTCAGGTTACTTAACTATGCAAAACATTTTATTTTACATGAAAATCATCTATTACCGGTGTAGCACATGATATGTGCATGAAAACAATGTGTACATTTTATCTGATATATTTAACTGGTGTTGACTTCAGAAAACTATGATAAGATATGAAATTACAAACTTTTATGTGCAAATAAATTTGTAAGTTTTAAATAGGTCATATTTATGTGTATATACTCAAATAATTAAAACTAAATGAGACATGTCACTTTTCATTGCTATTTCAGTAGTCTGGCGTTGTCTAATCTGCATACTATAATATATGTCCAATATTTGCTGTAAGTACCTGTGCGTCTTACTCTACCATGTACATACTTAAATTTTCATGACCAGTGCATTTTCCCGTCATGGACACTTCAATACAGTGCATAATGGTCCTTTTTCAATTTGTATAAATTTACAATTGTGCAATAATTTTAGTCTACCAGCATTTATAATAGCAAATAAAAGATTAAAATATGTATCAAATTGTCCCTCAATACCTATTTTTTTTTATCAGAAAACGGCTATGTAGGTAATGTATGTCACAGAGTAATTTCACAAATCTTACAAGCATGATTAATACCAAAGAGATAGGCTTGACTTTCTAACTGAGTACAATACACTACAGTGGATTAGTTTCAATAACACTGCTGGATTGCAGGATTAAGTTTATCTACAGGATAATCAACAATTTTCACCATTAAATGTACAATTCGTAATTATATGCTAGCCAAATTCTGTTATTTCACGTGAGAATTATTTTTGCAGTACTTTGTTTTCATGTGAACATGCAAATACACAATCGACATTATGCAAAACATTTATACATCTAATACACTTAACTGATATTTCACACATACATTACAATTAAATGTAACAAATAGAAAGGCATGTACATATATACTGTAATAAAACTAGGCTCACTCTGTTATAAGCGCTCTTCTATATATATCACAGTTACATTAATGTGTTTTTTGTTCAAGTAATACAAAATATTTTGGGCCACTTGTATTGCAGATTGAATATTTATCGTAATGACACTGAAGCTCAAGGATTTTGGACTGGCAAGGGGCACCTCTAAAAATTTAATCTATCATGTAATTCTGGGAATGAGTTGTTTTTTTTTGACAGTTTTAGGCCTATGTTTGAACTGTCTCACGGATAAGCCATAACGTCACTGATCACGCTAGACTTGTCTTAAATCATACAAATTAACCCAAACTTTCTCTCTCATCCATTAAGCGAAGTGGTATGTTTAATAAACTTCTACTTTGACACTCAGTGATAGCATAAAACGTGAATGTACACAGAACTTGTATCTGTAGATAGTGTATGTTTTGGCGGCGTCTCTGTATAGCCTGACTGGCCAGTAAGCGACATTGAAATGTCGTGGATCATTATTTCAACTTATGTGAGTTCTTAATATTGTCAGCATTTCAAATCAAAAGCTGTCAAACTGTCATGCCGACTTGTGTAGGTGAAATGCCTTCCAAAAAGACTCGCATATAAACCTTGAAACTAGATGTAAACATCCACGCCAGATCGATGTCGCCAACGTGTCTACGACGATGTTGCCCACTGTAACTTAATATATTATAGAGAAAAAAAGGGTTTTACTTACTTGTGAAATGTAACACCCTCCGCCGTCGACTCTTAGTTACGGTATGTGTAACAGTTATTGGCACAGCACTGTATTCCCTTCGTTCTTTCGGGTCGTGACTTAGACGGACGATTGTCACTCTAAGCCCTTTCACATTGTTTGCCAGTTCGAAATTCAATACATAGCAATGGCGGCCGCATACTCCAAAAGTATTGTAAGATAAGATTTCTCCTAATACCGAAAAGGAACAAAAATTCTGAAAAGTGCAGCAAAAATGTGTGGAAAATATAATACGTTTACCATGTATGATGCAGTTATATTTATAAAATAAACAAATTAGGCCAAATAAACTTTATATATTTGTTTGTTAATTAATTGTTTATACGTTGAATATATATTGCATATCGAAAAAAAAAATTGTGAAAATGGTGTGGATGCTTGAGCATACAAGGTAGCTATGCCATTGAATATATGTGATAACTCTCACTGAATAATATTTCTAACACTGAACTGATTCACTCATTAACTTCACACATTGATTACTCATGTTTTTAGATAATAAACTCTAGTCTCTAGATAGCGTACTCTCCAGTATCAGAATATTACTTTTTGGTTTTAATATAACATTCTTGTAAGTTCAAAATCTATAAAGTGTATTCCATCATTTTGGAATGCGG
>NW_013669474.1:85223-89025 GCF_000517525.1 Limulus polyphemus
AGTTTTAGAATTTGAGCCGCTCCCATCTGCGACATGCCGCAAAATAACTATGTACTGCGGTTCTGAAAACAGCAAAGAACGGGTTCACTACGTTCGGTAAGCCTAAGAAGTGATGAAGAAATCGATAACCAAAATATCCATCATCGTATAAGCATTTGTCTAGTTCAAAACACCTAAACATGATTTATACAAATTTCAAATAAACAAAATCAAAGCGCACATTAATTCAAGAAATATTTAGATGTGGAAATGCTGAAATTAGAAAAAAAAATATTTAATCAGAAATGATTGACTCACACCCTACACCGTATAAATGATCGATATAAAAATAACAAATTTATTGTTTTCTTAGACTTATGGTACTATTCAATCATACTCTGAAAATACGAGTTACATTTATTCTAAACATTTTAATTACTTTTTCAAGAAAGTATTAAGTCAAACAAAACTTGACTTTACCGAATGAAACATCAAACCTGAAAGTAATCGAGTGATCAGAGCTCATGAGACTGGACCCGGCATTGCCAGCTGGTTAGGGCGCTCGACTCATAATCTGCGGGTTCGAATCCCCGTCCCACCAAACATGCTCGCCCTTTCGGCCGTGGGGGCGTTATAATGTGACGGTCAATCCCATTATTCGTTGGTAAACGTGTAGCCCAAGAGTTGGTGGTGGGTGGTGATGAATAGTTGCCTTCCCTCTAGTCTTACACTACTAAATTAGGGACGGCTAGCGCAGATAGCCCTCGTGTAGCTTTGCGCGAAATTCAAAACAAACAAACCACATGTAAATAATCGAACTCTTTATCTGTCCAATACTATTAAATTCAATCAAAGTTTTACATTCTTAGGGGAAACTTTCCTTACGAATAAGGGCACATAAAGACAATATCTAAAATATAATTCATTGCCAAATCTGATAGGTGGGGGTTAATTACGGAGGTTATGCTACTAGCCTGATTGCAACTGGATTGAAAATTATATTCACAAAAGTTAGTCTACTGATTCTACATGAGAATTTTCTAATCTCATTCATTAATTTATAAAAGTTTAATAGTAAGTAATTATTAACTGTGATTTATTCTTTAACGGATAAGTTATTTGTAATTAAGCACAAAGCTACCCAATGGGCTATCTGTGCTCCGCCCACCACGGGTATCGAAACCCGGATTCTAGCGTTGTAAGTCCGCAGACATACCGCTGTGCAAACTGGGGGCATTCTTTAACGGACAACATTTGGTGAGTGTCAACGTTGGATGAAACATTCAGGTTTTGGTGAAATGTAGGTCAAAAGTCAGAGAAAAAAACTTTATGACATTGACCAACTAATAACTAACAAAACGACTGACTGTACTGGGTGTTTGTTTGTAATTAAGCACAAAGCTATACAATGGGCCAGCTGTGCTCTGCCCACCACGGGTATCAAAACCCGGATTCTAGCGTTCTAAGTCTGCAGACATGTTGCTGTGCCACCGGGAGGGGGGGGGCTATGCTGAGTGATAACAGTTGTACTGTAACGACTATACTGGATTATTCGTAAATTGCCTACACGTGGTGTTCCTACACTGTGATTTAACAACTCGCGTACACCACATCCATATTATTGAAACCAATCATAACCTGAAAAAAAAGGGAAGTCGATTGTATAACTCCATTTAAATATGTAATATACTCTCAGAGGATAACAGACATGAGTACTGTTTACTTACTGGAATTTATTGTTACTACTCCACATCCCATCACATCCTGTTTTTACTCATTTGCTCATGTGTTTGACAAAGTGATGTGTTTTTCATTGGCCAAAAATACATGTGCAGTTTCCTGTTTGATTCTACGGGTGAGTTAGATGAGTTCCAGGCCTTCTGTTTGAACAAGTTTTGTTGTTTGTGTCTACAAAACATGTTTCTAGTCCCCATTATACACGCTCATAAATTTTATATAATATCACTACATGAACAGGGTTGAACGCAGGAATTTAAATTTGACCGCTAGAGAGTACATGTTAAACTTAGCACACATATTATATATATATATGTGTGTGTGTGTGTGTGTGTGTGTGTATCATCGCACGTACATACATCATATGTATAGAAATAACCAGCAAATTAACCTAGCCTGTATGCACAGTTTCTGGGAGGTCCGTGCCCCTGTTTCCCCACCTTTTGCACGCCCCTATTTAGAAGTATATCGTTTATTAATAACTGTAAGCACAAAATTTATGTCAAAGGTGTTTCAGAACCTCTTAGCCGTATTTTGCAGAAAGTTGAAGAATATTGTCTGTTACATTCCTTGCACTAATTATGAAAATGTTTATATAGGTCACAAATCTAGAATTTTAAAATCTCTCTTAGATGTACACAAACGAGGAATAACTTTCAGCCATATTTATTAAACTTGGCAAAACATTTCGCTCTACTCGCGACACAATGGGTTATCTGTGCTCTGCCCACTGCGGCTATCAAACCCATTTTTAGCATTATAAGCCCTCAGTCTTTTCGTGAGCCACCGAGAGGTTGCGGGACCAAGAAGACTAGCTTGCTTGTTCGTTTATTATCGAAATTATCAGATTAATTCCAGAAAAGAATATATGAATAAATAATACAAAGTACCCTAATTCTGATGTGTCATGACATAAACAAAGTTGATAAAAGATTACAATTAACTTAATCCAGTTCACATTGCAATATTTGTTGTCGAGCAATATTCCAAAAAAAAAAAAATACGAGCCTAACAATTATGTCTGTTGTGTCCTAGCCAGATTAAAGATTCCTGGTACTGGGCTTCCTCAGTTTGGGGCATATTTCTCTTTGTCCATGCTTACAGTTGCATTACTAAATTATAAACCAGCCACAAAATAAAGTTCAAGAAGTAACGAGAAAACAGAAAGAGCACATCAACTGAAGACTTTAAAAAAAAAAAACACAAAACGTTTCGAAAACTTACCGGACCCCATCATCAGAGTTACGAAAGTATAGTATTATACAACTTAGATAAGCTAATTAAGGGAATAAATTATACCATAAGATGTCAAAAAAATGTTTGTTGGTTGTGAAGCACAAAGCTACACAATGGGTTATCTGTGATCTCCCCACCGAGGATATCGAAACACGATATAGTGCGTCACATACTGCCTAATCTCCAGAATGAACAAGATTTGTAATACAGAATATACTAGAAATAAAGAAGAAGAAAATAACTAGAATCCTCCTGAATATGGGTACTCTTAACACTGGATAAAAAATGGGTACCCTGAACACTGGATAGAAAAAAGATAAACACTAGGAATAGGCAAGTTGTTGTTATAGAATCCTCCTGAATATGGGTACCCTGAACACTGGATAAAAAAGATAAACACTAGGAATAGGCAAGTTATTGTTATTTCTTATTAAGCACAAAGCTACACAAAGGGCTATCTGTGCTCTGCCCACCACGGGTATCGAAACCCGGTTTCTAGCAGTATAAGCTCGCAGACATACCACTGTGCTACTGGGGGACGAATAGGCAAGAAAAAATTACACAAACATTGTTATATTGTTTTGTTTTTTTTTTAAACGAGAACTATCTGCGCTAGCTGTCCCTAATTTAGCAGTGAAAAGACTAGAAGGAAGGTAGCTAGTCATCACCACCCACCGCCAACTCTTGAGCTACTCTTTTACCAACGAATATTGGGATTGACCGTTACATTATAACGCTCCCATAGCTAAAAGAGCAAGCATGTTTGTTGGGACGTGGATTCGAACCCGCAGCCTTGAGATTGCGAGTCAAGCTCCCTAACCACCTGGCCATGCCGGGCTGTTATATGTCA
>NW_013669474.1:89838-111668 GCF_000517525.1 Limulus polyphemus
CAAACGGAAAATTTATAGAGCAATCAGAATCTGAAAACTTGACTGAGTTTTAAGCTGTGTGGGAATAAATTTAGTATACACTTGATGGGGTATGAAAACAATCTTAATTAATTATTTAAGGTCACAATAACAACAACAACAACAAAAGTGTGCTAGTAGCATAGATAAAGGAAATATCGCCTCTACTGGATCTGTGAATTGATCAAGAGCTTTCTTTTTTTTAAGTGGATCTCTGTTAAACTATTCACGTCATTAACTATGTAAAACTCTAAAAGTAGAGGTTCTAAGATAGCAAAAAACCTCATATGCTTTCTTTTTAATAGCATCAATACGTGAATGGTTAGTCTCCCACAACAACCAATGGCTGTAACATACAGACATCATCAACTCAGCCAGCAAAGGATGTTACAGTCCTTGACCCTTTCAGCATGGATGTGTGATGTTAGATCATGTTATTACAACATCCCTTCAGGCAGAGTAGATATTATCTGCTACAGAGAACAAAAACACAAAGGCTTTGTTTTTTTGTTTTTAATTATGCTCAAAGCTACACAAGGGCTATCTGTGCTCTGCCCACCACGGGTATCGAAACCCGGTTTCTAGCGTTGTAAGTCCGCAGACATACCGCTGTGCCACTGGGGGGCGAACACAAAGGCAACTAGAACAAAATAATGTCAAGTTTTCTGGACCACAAGTTTATACCAAACTGCGTAGAAATGTTTGTTTGTTTTGAATTTCGCGCAAAGCTACACGAGGGCTATCTGCGCTAGCCGTCCCTAATTTAGCAGTGTAATACTAGAGGGAAGGCAGCTAGTCATCACCACCCACCGCCAACTCTTGAGCTACTTTTTCACCAACGAATAGTGGAATTGACCGTCACATTATAACGCCCCCACGGCTGAAAGGGAGAGCATGTTTGGTATGATGGGGATTCGAACCCGCGACCCGCAAATTGCGAGTCGAGTGCCCTAACCACCTGGCCATGCCGGGCCTATATGTATAAGAATGATAAACAAACACATCAGTGGGTGCTGTTGACTAGCTGATTTACCTGTAGTCTATCGATTCATATCTAGAGGCGGCTATGTGCAACAGCCCTTATGTAGCTTTGCAAAATGTTCCGAACATGTACGGAAATGAACTAAAGATGGTGCAAAACATACAATATGCCGTTTGCATTCTATATAGAGTGAGCTAGAGTTGTATTCAAGTAAGGGTTGTTGCAAAATAAATCACTTTTTTTCTCCGAAATAATGACGAACTTGGTAAGACCGCGAATATCATCACTCATGAGAAAACGCCATTTCAATGTACTCTTGGGTGTTTGACTCTTCGAATTTCATTTTTTGTGAAAACTTTTGAATCATGGTGCTCACTAGAATTCAGGTTAGTGTCTCATGTTCTGCCTTCGGGATAGCTCAAAAAGTAGTTGCAGACATGCTCCGAGAATTCAAGTCTTCCAATCGACATATCGCATTTCTTCTGTGCATTGTTGAACGAAACTCCGACATTCCACCACTTTTTCACGGACCAGTCTTTCAAATTCAACAAATTAGGAACGGCTAGCGCAGATAGCGCTTCTGTGCCTTGTGCGAAATTAAAAAAAACAAAACAAAACAAATTCAACAATTATGAAACTTTTGAGGCATTAATCGGATTTTTCAAATTTGACATCGTTGGAAACCAGTCTAGAAATTGCCGAAATTAAAAGTAATAAAAACAATGAAGAAAATTTCCTGTTAAAATCAACAACTTGTATATTGTATTTAAATTGCCCTTTATTTACGAAACCAAATGTGTTGAAAGAATTAAAACTGTATGAGGAATTTCTACATTGCAACGTATACAAACTTGTAGAAGCACCAAGTATTTGTTTTCGAAGTTTTCTTTTGTGCCTTACAGTACGTTCCAAAAACTGCTATTTCAGTTCACACTTACGCTGAATTGTTGTTGTTTCCTCCCGTGCAAGTATCAAAAACATATCGATCTACAAAGCACGTGACTTGAGTTATACAAAATAGTAAAAATTTTCTATTTTTGGTTCAGACTTCAAGTAAACACTGTTATTTCTCCTTCAAGTGTATTTTTGCTCAAATCTGGAAACGTAAAATATGTAATACAGTTTAAGATATTTTAATATAAATTTGAATTGAACACACTCTTGATACTTTAAAACTTTAACTTTTCCCGAGTATTTTTCTATACTATTTAATTTATCCATGCAAAAAATGAATACGTGTAGCCTACAGGATTTAAAGAAAATTATAATTGAAACTTCAAAACACTGGTTTCTAATTACTTGTTGCCGAGGGCTGCTTAATTAACTGTGATGACCAGTAAGTCACGAACTAAGATGAGTGAACAGCTTTAATATCCAATAAAGATGATAGTTCGTTAAAGAAATGCGACTGTAAAAATACTTAGCATGTTAAACATTTATTAATCATTGAATACAAGAACAACTCTGTACTAAATTGCTCTCAATTTTTACAAAATAGTCTTGCGTAGTAATAAAAATTATATCTTCGTCAGCCAGTCGTGGCTCAAGGGGGCGCCTATTTGGAAACAAGGTTTTAAACTAATATTTAATGATTATTTTTCCATATTCGATCTCAGTGGTTCAGGCATAGATATCCCTAACATGGGCGTCCGGGGGTGGCAAGAGGGGACACTTGCCCCCTGGAAAATCGAAAACATAATTCTTTCTTTATTCATTCAGCATATATATATGAATTTTTCATTAAATTCACAATTTCACACTACTATGCCTCCCTCCCCCCGTGGAAAAATTTCTGCGGACGCTCATGAACCCTAATTTTGAACTGTGAACTACAAGGAAGACAACCAATCAACAACATCAGTTACCTAAAGTGGCTACTCTTAACCAGATAGAGAGAATGACTAATAATGCATCTACATCTGAAACTGTACCACGTTTTGAACCTGAGCCTCTTGGATTGATACAATAACCATTAGGCCTCAGTTTTAGTGTCTATTCATTAATAACAGAGCAAAGTATGAAACATAAAGTTTTAACAAAAGTAATCACAAAATTTACAGAATCATTTAAACAAACACTTTCAAATCACTATAAAAAGTACATCAGTTATTGCTTAAAATTTCTACTGTCATCCAAGACACACAAATGGGAATTAAGACATCAATCAAACTTAGATTTGAAAAGTTTATGAAAGCTAATAAAGTAAAAACACTTAAGAAAATAAGCCTGTAAGCACTATTGGATATTTTTAGAACATGTGGAAAAGTTCTTCAGTATTTTCTGAATGATATATGAAACAATAACCAGAAATTAAAATAACTTAGAAAATTATTTTGGTCCATAAATTCGCTTTAAAATTTTTATCATGGAAGGTACCAAAATTTACTTTTCATCATATTGTCCAATTCTGATTAATTGATATTATGTATCTGATAAAATTATTAATTTGTATATATCTAGTCAGAAGATCTCACTAAAATAGGCATGATCTTTGTTTCGTCAGCTCACACCCATGTTTAGGAAATTATGTTCATTCTATTGCTTTGGCAAGGTTTATGTTTTGCAGGCAACTGTCAACCCTAACTATTACAGCATTCTTATGCTTATAAAAATGCTCCTCCTCAAGCTTAAAACAATCCTGCATATCAAGTCCATTACATAGCACTAACTAGATCCTTAAAAGGGAAAAAAAGCATTGGATAAATGGTAATAAAATGGTACTGAATGTTAAAAAAGAATCTGTCCTCACGTAGGTTTTGATTCATGGTCCTTAACCCATGTAACTATTCTAAGACTGATGACTTTTGAAATGAGCTTGTAGTGTTTAAGCTCTAAGCTCCCCATCATAACCATCACTATATGCTTTAGTTAATAATTCTCAGTAATATCAACCATTTTTAGTTAGCTAACAGCAACCAATACCTCCAATCCCAAAGTTGTGAATAGATTCATCGTATTAGTGTGCATCAATGGTTTTCAAACTGTGTGTCATGGCATGGCAAGTTGCTATGGGTGTCATGGCATGGCAAGTTGCTATGGGTGTCATGGCATGGCAAGTTGCTATGGGTGTCATGGCATGGCAAGTTGCTATGGGTGTCATGAAAGTTTCACCAAATGAAAAATAATTAAGAAAATAAAAAAAAATGCTACAAAAAATTATTGCATATGGTAGCAGGATTGTTGCACAAACGAAGGTAAGTGAGTTAGAGTGTTGTCAGTGAAAAAGATTGAGAACCACTGGTGTACATGAAATAACATATTGCTTCACTTCTTCTAGACAACTAAAAAGCACTTATTTAAATACAAGTTATGTACACCCAAGATATTAGTTTTACTCACCTCATTAAGATCAATATGAACAAAAAGCCATTTGGTCCACTGTGGTAACCCCATAACAATCGACCAAAGTATAAAATCCAACACTAGATATAGTAACATCATAAGACAAACTATTCCATACATTTATAACAGAGAAATGAAAAGTATGAATCTAGACTTCCAGAATTTGAAATTATTTCACATTTTTCTTCTACCACAAACAGCTCCTGAAAGTTCCAAACACTTTATTCATGTGACTACTAGATGTTTTATACTCTAAAGGAAGGAAAATCCAGTCTTTAAGTCTCTTTTTTTGTGTGGCTTAAATTTTTTAAACCAGGTGTTAATATAGCTCTATCTCTCCACTCTTTCCAATATGTCATATTTCCTGTAGCATGTTACATATTTTCAAAAAACTATTCAACTGGTTGATGTAAATAATAAACAAAAAAAGTCACAAAATGGATGTCAAAGAGATCCCAGTAGCCACACTTTCCCAATCACAAAATTCCTCATTTACTATCACTTTTTTCTACAACCACACCAATTTTTTTGATCCACCTAACTTTTCTAGCAATTCTATTTTCAGACAAACTACTTCTGTATCACTTTGTCAGTAGTTTTCCGAAAATCAAGATTTACAACATAAAAAAGGGTGTCTTCAACCAGAAAAGAATGCTTTATCCAAAATAAGATCACTAAGCAAGCTTTGCACAGGTTCTTGACAAGATACCATACAAAGGTTAGCTTAAGTTTGAATAAATGAAATTATTACAAAAACTAATGCATCAAACATTGAATCAGTGGCTAAAAACACAGAATCTGGTAGTTTTCTGACTGTATGAATGTTTTTATTGTTCATTATCTATACTAATGATAGTGATAACAACATAGATCATAAATTACTTAAACTTGTTAACAGCTTTAAATTGCTGGGTAAAGCTGAAACTGAGGAGAAATTATTCAATATGTTTAAACAGCATTTGTGAGTATTCAAGTACTTTAAACATATTGACAAGTGTCAAATTATGCACTTGGGTTGAAGTAACTTTTTTGGTAAATATTTTTCCAGGTGTGTGAGAGGTTGATTTTTTTGAAGGTGGAGAAAATCTGGGTGAGATTGTAGAAAAGGGGCTGAATAAGAAATATAAAAAGGCTTCACTCTTCATTGGATTAGTATATGTATGTGAAAGATTAGATTTAGCTGGGTTGGTGCAAGTTTTTATTGATAGGTATATTGGGTTGATCTAAAGTACATGAAATGATTTTCTTAAAACATTTCTGATTTTCAATATTTTTGGTAACTTAATCAGTGATACTGGTTAGTGTCCACTGTTATTTAGCATATAAAATGTGCTATAAATCTCTTGCCACCCATAATCTGTGGAAGAAGTGATCAAGCTATCCAATTTTTCTTTTTTTGAACACCTTGAGTACCATTAGGTCCCTGCACCAAGTTAACATTTTTCTGACCTGACATTGTGAATAAAATTAACATCGTTATGTATCATGAAAAATCATTGACATAAAAAATAAAGGTCTCAGGACAGATCTCAATAATCACATTTTCCTGATCAGAGAAATGGATCAAAAATTTAATGATTAATAAATGTAATACTAAATAAAGTATATTTCTATTCATTCTATGCACCCTTCTACAAACAAATCTATCAGTGAACATAATATGCAAATCTCCTAACACCAAAACCTCCAAGCTTTTTCCTTCCCTGTATAATACATTTAACTGTTGTGAAGAAAAATTATCCATCAATACTGCCTTAAAATCACTTCTATCAAAAACTACCCAGTCTTGGCATTTATTTATTGTACTCAGCACACTTGGTTCCACTTCACTACTCAATAAAACTAGCACAGGTTCCCATGTATCATTTACATGTATATCCATCTAAGTCATTCAGTAATCTTTCTCCAATTAACCCCATTATTTCAGAAAGTCAACTAGAAACTAATTATATCTTCAAAATTACATTACACTTAGTTATGTGATGATCATTAGTATCCAAATAATTCCACATAACAATATTTCAAATTAATATTAATTTCTGATCAAAGCAAGCTACTTACATAGATCATAAAAAGCAAATATCAATTAGTGATAAGCACAGTTAATTAAATAAAGTGTTCAAACTATATTGTTTATAATGATTAAAGTGCATTGTTATGGGGCCAGAACGTATACAGTCACCATAGAACCTGTAGCCCCAAATCACATCTTTACAAAAATCAATAGTCCATATCTTGACAAATAGAATTCATGTAGTTTTGTTTTTACTTCTCATAATCCTTCCAAATTCTCATAACCTGTATTTTTGCTTTCACACACTTACTTGACCAATTCAAAGTACATGTAACTGCATTAACTAAAGACCAGTACTATTTATAATATCTATTAAATCTTCATAAGGAACGACATTGGATAATTCAGTTTTCATGGTTTGTGTATTTAAAAAAAATCTGAACATTAAAGATTTGTCCAATTCTTAACTTGTAGCTCTTGACATCTTTGGAAAGATCATGTCAGCATCATGGAACTTACTACTCTCACAATGATTTTCTTCAGATTAAATCAACATAAAATAGATCCTATAAAAAAGTTGAACAAGTTACATACAGTTTTTATGCTAAAAAACAACAGGTATATAGATTTCTCTAGAAGTAGGAGAAATTCAGTGACATAAAGTTATAATCCACAAACTGCACATGAAGATAGTATTTCAAAGAAGGACTCCCCCCTTTTGTTAAAGGCTATCATAGCTATTCTTAAGTTCAAAATTTATAGAACCAAGGATTTATTTTATTTTTTTTACCAAACTTAATGCTCAACAAAGGGCTTTAATTACAAATAAATCCTTCATTTCTTTTCAAACGCCAATGCTCTTTTCACACACGAAATAATACTTTTGAAATTTCATATTCCACATACATAACTTTACACTTCTCATTATCAAAATTTATCATCCACATTCTGCTTCATGCACAAATTCCTCTTATATAAGAAAAGCATTTAGAAAAAAATCAGCTCTTCCTATTATTTAGCATCATCAAACATTTAAAAATAAATTGTTCCCCAGAAGCTAAACGGTTCTTAAAACAGAACCCCGAGGAACTCCGCTAGTTACGTTCAACCAGCTAGCAAAGATTTTAACTCCTTCAAGTCAGTAACTCCCTAAAACGAATTAATGAGGTTTACAAATTTATCCAAAAGACCAAAATATTATAGGCTTTTGATTTCTTTGTACTAAATTTTGTAGATGAAAGGATGAGTGTACACAAGTTTCAATTTGAAAGAAAGAAAAAAAAGACAGACTAGACTCCATTTATTTTAAGGTGATGAGATTGTGGAATGAGTTATCTTCAACAACAGTGGAGGCTGGTACCTTACAATAGTTTAAAATGAAATTGACAATTTCTGGAAAAAAATAAAGAATGAGTTTAATTTTTATTTTTCATTTGCTTGGGAGTGAACGAGCAATTGACAGCCTTAAAGTATCAAATGGTCATATGTTTTATATACATCAACTAATTGATTTATCTCTTCTGAGGCATCTTATCAAGGGTTTTCTAAATGTATACAAAATTAAATGGGGTGCTCTATCTAAAAAGCAAAGAACCCATTAAATAATTAACACATAAGCATAGACAAATGACCTTGCATTCATACTTGACAAAAGTAAAAATTTTATCACACCCTTTATTATCTAGAAAATCAATTCCCTTTTTAGAATTTCTATAAAGTGGTGGCCTCAATTACTGCAGACAGTAGCTTGTTCAGGAATGTAGTCACCCTGTTAGAAAAATAATTCTATGACATGGCCCATCTTTTCTAAATCGAATTTAAATCTTAAACTTGTAAAAATGTGTTTAAAATGTTTACTCGGTCTGCAAATTCTTTACAAAGCACCATCACTCGTCAAAGACCGCCAATAAAAACTTCGTCTCTTCTAACTTAGGAAAATCTACTCAGAAAATGTAATCTGTGTATGTTTGATATTGATTTATAATAATTTTCAGAAAGATTTTGTCTTACGTCTTATAAATATATATTAAATGAAATTTGGAAGCATCACATATTATGAGATATTATATTTTGATAATTTTTCATTTAATGTTTAGTTTAGCAAAATATTATAGGTGGCGGAGGGGGTTAACAGGTCAGCCACGGCTAACAAATCTAAAGTTATTGTTCATCAAGGAAATCTATCAGATAAGGTCAGCCACGGATAACAAATCTATTATTGTTCATCAAGAAAAATATATCAGATATTTTATTCATTATTCTAATTTCATCTTCATAAACATAACATGTTCATATACGTTCCTGTAGAACTCATAACAGTTGCGATGCAAAATAAATGCTGCACTTATCACGTACTTTTGAGATACTTGAATAATTTAAAATGCTCCCTGAAGCGATAGGGGAAGGCCACTTACAAATTGCATATTATCTAGGACAAAGGCGCAAAACAACGTGGGTACTACTACTAGGTTGGGACAACGACATAAATTTAGGTCGAAGCCTATAGAGAAAATATATGTCTTTGGGGTGGGATAAGTCGGTACCGCGGTGGGTGGGGTACCATAAGCCACTCATTGTAAAGCATTTGTTTGTAATTAAGCACAAACCTACACAATTGGCCATCTGTGCTCTGCCCACCACGGGTATCGAAACCCGGATTCTAGCGTTGTAAGTCCGTAGACATACCGCTGTGCCACTGGGGGCCATTGTAAAGCAATCGCATATTATAAAAAAAAAATCAGTGAAATTATTGAACTCCGTTTCGTTTACGGCGTATTAGACTGTCTGTAGTTCTCGTTTTTTTTAAATAAACAAAATGAAATTCTAAAGCACGTACTTTGTAACCATGAAACAATTGAAAGTGCTTTCCTCAGATCAAAGTTGTTCAAAAAAAAATTAAAGTTGTGCTTTGATAATTCAAATTCGCGCTTGTCTGTCGGTATTTCTTTGCATAAGATTACGTGAAAATTACATATACTTTTTCTGATGGCAACACGTTATAACTGATAATATAGAGAAATGGATAATTTATTTTTCGTCTACTTAATAAAATCTCTCTTCTTTAATGAGACATTAACAACTTTAACCTTCTCTTCAGAAACATTAAACACTTAAAAAAGTAAAATAAAGACTTTTAGTCTACTGATATGACTCCTCAACCATCAAAACCAAATTAATGCAATACTTCAATATATTGATATTCAGATACACCTACACAATAAGTGCTTAAAACTACGTGCACATGTACGTCGAACCACTATTTTTGTGATGTAAAACCATTATGCTTATATAGTTATGGCGCAGCTGCTTATTGTATTTAACGTTTTTCTACCTAGTCTACGTTCTTCTGATGAAGCATAAGCATTTTTTGGCTTGAAATAGTCACATGCAATGGCTTCTGTTGACACTTTGTAATTGGAAGCTGAAGCGTATTGTTAATGTCAGGTTTAGTAGGCCTTATTCTTTACAGCAGGCGCGTGTGATTTGTTGGTGATAAATTTCAACAATAAACAAACAACAACACAGTCCACTTGTGTCAACATAATACTGTAGAATAAGTCAAATATATATATATATACAAATGTTCATTACACTGTTGTTTATCACAGTTTTATCAAGAGCTTTAAATAATTGTTTCTTTTTCGTCTAAGTCCACGCAGGCAGGTTCAGTTACTTTGGAACATAATTGACAAGACCGATTATTCTTCTCTGCTCTGTTATTACAACGCAGTCTGTGATGATTTCACTTTAAACATCGTCCCTATATGCTCTTTATCACTAAACTCGCAATCACACAGTCTAGATCAAAATAATAATCTGTCAATGCATATTTATATCCCGACAGAAGTTTAAAATATTCCATGCAATACTAGCTATTCTGATACAATAATAATCAATTAAAAATAACGAGAAAAATCTAGAAAGTTCTAGTAACATGACACAACAATATAACAATTGCTAACTCATAACAATTAAACATACACATTGTACAACGTATGATTCGTAAACAATAAAATAAACAACTTTGCCATAAACCCTGCTTTGAAAAATAACTAAACATGACACCTGTGTTATATAAACTATCCAAATCATAATGCTCACATTAAGCTTAAACTGGAACAGTCGTGTATATCTAACAACTGCACGTGGTTTTAAGCACAAGGAAGCTTCATCATGTCACAGAAATATAACTATAAAGTGAATATGGGTTTGAGATTTAAGCATTTTTGTTCGTTTTTATTTTTGTTCAATGAAGGAGGTGAGAATTGTACTAATCTTTAACCCATTTGAAAATTACCAGTAATTCGAGTAAGAGTCTGGCTTGCGAGACTACACAGTATACATTATATAAGCTAGACCTTCGACACTTCTTACTGAACAGATTGAAATGCCTATGTGAAACTGATTTCAGTGATATACGAAGTGTTTGCCAGCAAAAAGGAAGGATTGGCACATGACGACCAAGGTACAGTACTATCTACTTTTGCTGCTTTAGTGACTAATATAGCCTTTGACATGCAATTAGAATAGCTGCCTTGCGTTGTGCTATGCATACGTCTGGTATTTTATATTGCAAAGTTTGTGTTTAATCCACGAATACATGGTATTATAATTTGTCTATATATATGGATGAGTGCAACAGTCTTTACTATAGATTTTATGTATCATATAAACTACAATGTTATGTTAAAGCTACATACTGGTCGCCTTTTTAAAATTGCTATATATATTTTTGTTTTCAGACACTGCTAATGACACAACCCAGTAACTATCCCAGTCTTTCTTTGGTGCCAGTGATGAATGTTAGACTTGTGAGGTTGACACTACAGAACTATATTCTTGTGGTTATGACACTGATGATATGCAAACTGTGTACTTGAGCCTGAAACTGTTTCAAGCACTGACAACTCCGTTCTTCCTGGACCATCATCATTGCACTGCATTACAGTAATCATGATATTTCTGGTCTCTGAGTCTAATGGATAACATTGGCAATTGATTGACACCAACAAAATCACTTGATTATTTTGTGCCAAGCTATTAGTGATCTTTCAAATGCTGAAAAGTATTCCCATCTTTATAAGCATGTGGCACCACCGAACGTTCTTCCCATCTCTTTTTCTCATGGGTTTAACTGCAAATTTAAAATAATTTGACTTGAAAAATACCCATGGTTATTATATGGCCCAAAATTGGATGGCATTTTTTGTGGTCCTTGTGTTACCCTTCTTCCAGTGCATAGTCAACCTGATAATGTAGTACCTTTCAACAAACCATTTAACAACTGGGTAAAAATTAGTGATACTTTAAGCAACCATTCTAAGCTTGTTAATCATCATGATTCTATGCAAGCTGCTGATGCTTTGAAGCCTTTCATTGAACATCCATCATCCAGTAGAATCGATATCATAACCTACAGTGCTCTTCAATTCAGTATAACTCAGAATAAACATATTCTTCAGTAAATTGTTCGTGTCATTTTGTTTTTAGGAAAACAAGGCTTGGCGATACCAAAGATGTAAGTTCTTCCAAAAACTCTGGCAACTTTCTGGCCTCGTTGAAACGTTATACTGAATATGATGAAATACTGAGAGCTCATTTGTATCACCCTAAAACAAAAAATGCTACATATTTATCTCCCCACTCAGAAAATGACATCATCAGTGTCATAGGACATGATGTAATTCGAGTAAAAATTATTGATGAAGTAAAACAAGGCTGGATTTTACTCTGTTCTTGCTGATGAAATGACTTCTCACAGTGAAGCTAACTTCACTTTGTAGATGACAAATGGGAAATTGGGGAATAATTTATTGGTCTTGTTAAGCTACAGAATGTCAGAGCAACAGATACACTATGTACAATTATAAAGATATTGACTGATATTGGATTATCTCTAAATGAATTACGTGGTCAAGGATATGATGGAGCATCCATAATGGTTGGCGAAGGATCTGGTGTCCAAAAACAAATTCGATATATGCAAAGCAAGGTCTTGTACATTCATTACGCCGGCCACTCACTTAATCTTGCTATTATAAATTCATGTCCAGTTTCATCAATACAAAATTGTATTGATAAAGTTAAAGGAATAACTATTTGGATTAAAACCTTACCTAAACGTGAGGAACTATCAAAGGCAATCTATCAAAAGGACATTCAGCATGGAGCAGCTGTATCACGTCTTCCACTACTCAATGTGTGCATTACACACTGGGTTGAGAATATTGAAAGTTGAGAGAGGTTGTTTATGCCATCCATTCCTAATTCACATGTGTGAGGTTATTATGTATGGAGATGATAATTTTGAAATGTTTATTGACCACTGGGCTACTGAAGACAAGAAAAATACTATGGCTTATTTAAAAATACTGGAATCCTTTGAATTCATTCTTTGCTTAACAGCTTTACAACATTCTATTTATTATTTGAAAGAAGCTTTTGTAAATTTACAAGGTACAAACCAAGACATTGTTTCTGGTGTTTCCCAAATTGAAAATGCTTTTAGTAATTGACTTCACCTAGAGTGAACGTAGATGATTATTCACATCAGGTCTTCAAGCATAGTAGTAATGTTGAAAACAAATCTAATATTAATGTCAGCATGCCACAAGTTAGTCAACGACGAGCCCAACGTGCAAATTCAGAATATAGTTCTGTGGAAAATTCCTTTTATTGGCCACATTATCAGTAATCTTTCCTTCAGATTTGATGCACATGTAAAGCAAGCAGTATCACTTTAGAAACTTATTCCATCAAAACTCAGACGAGAGATTCCTATCTCTAATATGAGACAGGCATTAGATTTTTACAGGGAAGATTTGCCAAATTCTGATATTTTGATGAAGAACTTCATCGATGGAAGACAAAATAAATTTCAAAACCTCTCTAGGACAGGCCCCAGATACTGACTGACTGCTTAAAAGCTTGCTTCAGTGTGCCAGATATCTTTATTTTGCTGAAACCCTTTGCCACACAGCCTCTAAGTTCATGTTCATGTGACTGTCCGGCATTTGCTCTTCGCCGGTTGAATAATTACCCGAAGTGTACACAAACCGAAGAAAGGCTGAGTGATCTAGCTTTAATACATAATTATTATGACAATGCTATCAACATTAAAACTGTATGTAAGTTATTTATGGTAAAGCACCCCAGAATAATGAAGCATGCTAACATGTTATTTCAGTAGTGCTTACATATATGATAGCCAATGATTGAAATAGCTAATATACTATTGTTGTACAGAGTTGTTTAAATTAGTAATATAATTTTACATTAATAACTACTCTCTATATATAGATAGTACAGTACTTTATTGTAATAAAACATATATATTTATGTTAATTTAAGTCTAGCTCCCCATGCAGTGTTACAACATAATGCTGATTTGTTAACTTTTCATTCAATGTTTGTGGATTTTATGTGAACAGCCATGCAAGTGTTTAAAAGCTATGTTCCATGGAAAATTGCTTCCAGATTTAGTATCATAGCACCTATTTTTTAAAATTATTTTTTGGGCATCCCCCAGTCCCCCAAGCATTAGCATGCTTTACATGCTGACTGTGCTTAGCCCAATATGTGTTGGCTATGTGATCTCACAAAGTAGAAAAAAAAAATCTTTCAAACATTGTGCGTACGGGCTGACGTGCTCGTTCAACACACGGGAAAAATATTAGGTGAGGACAAATGAACGCTGACCCTCCTATGTCACTTTCCGCGGGCTCCGAAGGGTACATGATAGGTTTGGTGACAATTGGTCCTGCGTTTCGTCAGTTACAAGAGGACACTTACAGAGATTTTGTCAAATAATTGTTTAGATAGTAATCATGGGCTTGTCTAACTAAAATAAAAATGTGTCAAAAAGCAACAACGTGACATAACTTCTCAGGCATAAAACCATCTAACCCATCAATATTACCTCTCTTTTTCTAATATTGTAGGTACAAACTTATGCGACTTTTCACATCTATTTAAAATAGTAAAAAAAAAACTATTTTGAAATAAAACACGATCGATTAGTAAATTGTTTTTCATATGGGTGATCATTACTAAGTTAAGTTGATGCTTGCAGGTGGCTTTATTAATCATATCCAACTTTCGAATAGAAGTCATAAACGATGATATAGCAAATTGTAGGCATAAAACAAAACAAACCGTCATCTCAGAATGTTTCATGGGTAAATATAACTTCTAAAATCTTCATGCATGAACAGATAATTTTAAGAATAAGCAAATCATGAGTTGAACCAACACTACAGCCGTGTATTATACAAATGCATCATGGCCTCGCCTAAATACTGAATTATAGATAGGTAATTATAGTTGTTCACGTTGAGAAAGAGTTGAAAAATTCGATTTAATATTGATTTCATTGAAAAGTGTAAAAATACCTTTTCATTTGTGACATTTAAAAATTAGAGAAGTAACAAGAAATAACACTTTGAGAGTCCAGATTTGACGTCACTCATAAGCTTTATATTCTTCCCGCCATGCAATGCAAAACACTTTAATACGCCATTTTGGCATGTCTGCGTGATAAGAGAGGTGTTAAAGCTATCCGATTCCATCCATTTTCTTCCATTTTCCATATAATGATGGAAAACGCATATGGAATCGGTGTTAAGAATAGATATGATATATTCTTAAATGAAGAAGAAGATCCTTTGGAAATATTAAAACAACAGGAAGAAAAAAAGGAGAAGAAAAAACAGATAAAGTCGGCAAAGAACCGAAAGTGAAAAGTGGAAAGCAGAATGTAGTACCTCCACCTCCTAAAAAAGGCGGGAAAGAAGATGTTAATAACGTTAAAACTCAAGAATTGCCACAGAAACGATCAGGTAAGCTCAGACTATTAAACACATTTTTAAGTTAATTATTTAGGAGCGACAACACCATTAAGTTAAGCCTAACATTAATACACGTGAGAACGATGTACGAATATTTCGTTCATCTATGCTGTTGTGTGAATTGTTCGTGAAGCCGAAGGTCAGTCGGTTTTCTTTGTCCTTTAAAAAATTTTGTGAATCTTTGAACAGAATTTGTTTATTATGTTACATTATTGGAGATGAAGTAATATACTAATGTTTTGGTATAATCCAATGTAGATCTTTATTTATTTGCAGAATAATGTGAATTTGTTCGAATTACAAAATAAACTTGGTACTAGTAGTAGCATTGTTTGTTTTACGAGCCCTACTCCATTTTGTCATGAATGTATGACAGAAGCGAGTTAGTAAATGTAACGTTGGATTTTAAGTTTAACTATTTCCAGCAAGTATGTTATCATTTTTGTGTTGTAGTCTTTAAAATTAGTGACTCCAAGCGCAATATGGTAATTGCTATTAACCCTGTAATTTGTAAGTGATTTTCATGTGACTACTGAGTACTGATTATCTACTAAATCATACTATTCACAGGTCAATTGATATAACTATAGTAAATATGCTGTATACTGCGTAAATTGGAAAATTCCAGAGACCTGGCATATATATGTATATATATGGGGCGATGTAATTCTAAGAAAAGGTTTGGAAATTTTAATTCTTACAAAAGGAGGGAAGGCTGACTAGTATAGCTATTCCTGGACATATAAAATTTTCAGTTTTTTTTTTATTTCCTAAGAAGTGGTAAACCCTAGTCCCTCAAATATTTCTTGAGAGGGACCTATGAGGGTTTGCGATGCAGTATATGTGCATTAATGAGAAAGGCAAGAAATTAATATTTGTCACATTTGTACTTAAGAGCTTGGGTAAAAATGAAATGTTCATGAAATCTACTTAAATTTGTTATAAAATATTGGAGTACCTCCTTTTTTTAATGTTACCATGTCAGTGTTTCCTTATGAAAATTAAATACTGGTTTTTTGGAAAGAACTTGCCTTCTTAAATTTCTAGCTGTGGTTTTGTTTCCAAATATGTTCTTTTTGGCCAAGTACTGGTCACTCCTAGTTGTGCTGTTTTGAGGTTGACTGTTGCTGATTTTTCAGAGCCAATACTGATATTTTCAGAACTGGATAGGTGATTTTGATAGACCAATATCTACACTTTATGAACATGAACAATTTTATTGAATAGAATAAGAATACAAAACGGTTGTAATACACGATTAACCCTACTGAGATGGATCTTCCTAAGGTCACGGGTCAAAGGCAGTCATCACCTTTGTAGACTCACATTCAAAATTTTATTGAACTACTATTTTATGAATGTATGTCAATAAGTTTGGTATGAAATTTGAGATCATAATTCAAATTGTAGTATTATACATTAGTTAAGTTCTTAATTTAAAAGTAAATATTAAAAAATCCTATATATATTGAGTTTTGAATGTTGTGGTATGTTGAATGTAGCACTGGTTAAAATTAGATGTTTGTGGTGTCCAAATACAAATTCTGTAATTTCTTATGAATTAGATACTCAAATTACTGATATTAACAAGCTAGAATATAAAAGAAGAACCTCTCATCATTTCTGTTTTTTTGAGATATTAATATATTTATCGAATTAGCCACCTCTTCCATTTTTGAAAATACTTGCTTACACATACATCTCCCAATGATGTGTGTGTGTGTGTATAATTAATAGAAAGCTCAGAATGCCCCCCCCCCCCCCAGTATTTGTATGGGAAACTTTCTTTTCATACTAGATTCCAAGCTGTAATGTAAGACATTACTAAGCTTGAACATTTAGTGGAATTTTGTGGTATTGATATAGTAATTTATGATTTTTTTGTTTTTTCAAAATGCATACATAAAACCTAAAAAAAATTGTTTTCTATACATCTTTATTTACTGTTTTATGTTTTAAAAAGAATAACTGAAATTTAAGAACTTATCTGTAAATAGTAATTATGTATATTCATATATAATGTATTATAACTGAAATGTCTGTATTTTACAAAATACTAGTCTACTAAAACACAGCCAAGACAAGTTACTTTGTACAGATCAAAGGTCAATTCTATGTTGTTGGATACTGTAATGTGAGTGCACGTGTGCCGCATCATTGTAACATCTGTAATGTTAGTCAGGCACAGCTGAAAGGTTAATAAAGTAAAAATAATATAGATGTATAATGTTATGAGATTTAAGCTATTTAGACTAAACATCTTTGTTTTTGTGTTAGAATTTGTAGTCATTCTAGAACAAAATGCATAACTTGTATTTATTTCCTAATACAGCTGACGACCAACAACTCGCATTCTCTTCAGAATCATCGTTTTAGCGTCCAACCACGATCGCTCAATTGCACGCGATAGACCTCAGGCTCCACCTGGGTAGGCGACATATGGCGGTAGACCTCACGCTATAGTAGCACCAAAAATCTGATATTTTGCATATGAAAGCCTTGTAACGTTTACTGATAATATGCAAAATTTTGTGAAAATATGCTTACTAATTTAAAAGTTAACATGAAAATTATAACAAGCACAAAATGGTTACGAGATCGATCCCAGGGACCAAGCCCATGCTGAGAGTTAAGGATAGGTCAGCCTACATACAACAATGGTTCATTTCTCTACTAGCATTCATGCATAATATGAGAAACTTAACAGTAAGTTTGGCATACACATGAACTCAGGGTATAACCTCCAGATAGTTAAACATTTTTTTAGAAACAAACTTTATATTTTATGTGTTATTTTCATGATTGTATACCTGTACGGGTTTGATCAATTTGACCGACTTCGTAACCAACATAAAAATTCCAGTCTCATCTTGATCATTTTTGCTGGAAGGTGATGAGAAAAAATTCTAATGATCTATTTGTGTCATTTTTAGAAGATGTACGAAGTGTGTATCACTAGAATAAATGTATGGAAATATATGATAACATGTTTATTTTCACCTTTCTTCCTTTAATATAAATTTAATTAGAAAACCAATTATCTATTTAAGTCATTCCTAGGATATGTACAAATTAAGTGTTTATCGCTAAAATAAATGTATGGAAATGTGTGATATCCATGACCGGATGGATAATGCAGCGGTAGACCTCACGCTATAGTAGCACCGTTTGAACTTTGATCTCTGTACAATTCCAACATGTATCACCTGTTAAAGAAGAAAAAAAGTCCTTACACATTTTTTTAGAATTTTTCTGTCCATTCCAAAGTATAAGTACATATTTATAGTTGAGAGGTTTTCATGATACCCCAATAAGTAGGTTGGACAGTAACTAATGAATCTTAGTCTCCAAACAAGACAGAAAACATTCTTGTCTATCTAAGATGCAAGTGTTTTTCCAGTGTTTTATGCTATTTTCGTGGTAGTATAACTACTTCAATAGGCAAAGATAAATAACAAATATAAATTAATTAGGAAAAGAAAACAAGTCAGAAACTGGATATCTAAGGTGAAACTTTCTGATCAATAATATTTTTAAAAACCTGGCTTTATTTCTTTTTTTCATATTTTTAATAGTTACTTTTTTGTAAATAAGACCTGGTGTGAATAGACTAAAAAAAATGAACATGCCTTTATCAGAACACCACAACTTACATATACCAATATACTTACATGATTTTAGGCACGTAACAAAACTAACGGAAAAGCATTTCAAAACCACATTTTTGAAAATTCACAACCTAAAACTAATCTAAACTGTATACTTGTTACCAAGAATGTAGAAAGTGTTTAGCAAATTTCATGCAATAAGGTTAAGTATTTTAAGTGTGAGAATAAAACAGAGTTGTCGCAAATCACCCTTGCAATTCCCAGATTTCATTAATAAATGTCATTCAATTAGAAAAAAATTATTCTGCCTGCAGACAGGGATTTTAAAACGTTTTATAAATAAAGAAGATACATACATACTAAATTTTATTTTAGTTTCGATATAATTCTATATACATTTCTTTGAGCAACTGTGTACTGCATAATCTCTTACCAGGTCATGTCTCCTGAACTTGTTACTATTTGATTATCATCTATGAATCGGCAACACGACAGGTAACCAGTGTGGCCCGGTAGTTCTCTGCTAACTCGAACATTACCTTCCCTAGTTTTAAGGCTGTAGATAGAACAGATGTTATCTAGCCCACCACATGCAACATAACTTCCTGACGCTGCATAAGCACAAGTCATAACCCAGCTCGACCTCAGCGGAATGGCATGAACCTAAAAATTGGGATCAATAATATAGCCCTATTTGATAACTATGTAGTGTTTATTAAATTATTACAACAAGTAATTTTGATACCATTAAAAACATCAAACACACATGCATAAGCACAAGTCATAACCCAGCTCGACCTCAGCGGAATGGCATGAACCTAAAAATTGGGATCAATAGAATAGCCCTGTTTGATAACTATGTAGTGTTTATTAAATTATTACAAGTAATTTTGATACCATTAAAAACATCAAACACACATGCATAAACACAAGTCATAACCCAGCTCGACCTCAGTGGAATGGCATGAACCTAAAAATTGGGATCAATAGAATAGCCCTATTTGATAACTATGTTGTGTTTATTAAATTCTTATAATCAAGTAATTTTGATACCATTAAAAACATCAAACACATAAACTTTCTTTCTGTTCTGGTCCTATAAAATAAAATTAATTCAAACTTTCAACAATTTGTTTTTTATTTAAGTCACAATTTCTGAATTGCTATTTAACATGCAAATTTATAATATTCACATTCTTCTTTAAAAATAAACAGCACTTTACACTTGTAGAGTGGGCAAAAGGAGTGTGTATGTGTGTTTTATATTAAAGTTGCATCAGGCTGTCTGCTGTATCCACTGAAGGGAATCAAGCTCCTGATTTTAGCATTGTAAATCTGTAGACTTATCACTGTTCCATTGGGAGACTGGACAAAAAGGTAACTCAATCTAACAAATGTCTCACAGCCCTTCATTTATTGAAAAACTCCAAACTTTGCTTTAAGGTTAAATTCTACCTCCATCTTTGCTTCTAGTAGTTGAGATAGTGTAGGCTTAAAGCAGGCCTTAAGAAATCCCAGCCACCAGGTCGCCACGGTGAGTAAACATTTCATCATTGCACTTAGTATTTTCTCCCATTTATTCGCGCGTAGGATTGTGCTAAGTAGAACTCAAATCTAGAACAATTCTGGACTCTTGGAAGTCCGGAACTATTTTCACACTGGTGCCTCGATTATCTGCGCTGGTCCGGGGAAAGCAAAACAATCTCGGATCACATGATCAGCAGATAATCGAGGCACTAGTGTATCTCACTAGTTAGCCCATTGTTTAATCTAAATAAAATTGTTCAATATATTTAAGTTCCTTGATTTAAACTATAATCTTTTTTACTGTCATTTAATCACATTATCATTAAAAATTATAGAAGTCGTCACAATCATAATCACAAAAGCCAAGTGTTGGTCGGTCAGGTACATCTGACTCCAACATTTTTTTTGGGCTGGCTCCTAGGTCTGAAAATATTTGTCAAGGCCTGGCTTACTAACTTGTATAAGTTAAAAATAATACACTTACATAATAAAAACACATTTTTTAATCTACTCAATTTTAGTTGCCTGGTTTAATTCATCTTTCTTGTTTCAACAGTGCCATGCAAAATGTATAAACTACAGATTAACAACATATTAGTATATGTCCATGTACAATACACAGTTTCTACAGTAAATACAGTACTGGATTTACTTTCTAGCAAAAAAAATAGTTCTACATCATTACACCGATAATCCATATATGGGGTGGGGAATGTAATAAAAACCTCTATAAACTGACACCAACAGACTGAAGAATTATTTTCTGTCGTACCTTGTTTGTAGTGTAAGCATCCCATACAATTAATTTTCCATCTTGTGAAGCAGATACAAGGTAACTGAAAAGAACAATAAATCTGTAATAAGAACAACAGAGATTCCAAGAATGAAAAACAAGTTTAGAAGTTTATTAATTTTTAGATATACTGATCACCACTTTTTGTCCCATTAACATAAGTTCGTTATATATATATATATATCTGAAAAAACACAAACACAAGAAGTGAAGTACGATTCATCTACCCTAACTGAACATGTTCATAAGAGAATGACAAATAGTGGAATTTGCTGTTTAATTGCAGGCTCATATGTCAATTATATTCGTGTGATTTGAAAAGACAGAATAACTGAAAATAGTAATTATTGGAAATACCAATTTCAATTAGTTGATTATTTTCATCAGCCAGGACACAAATGAATTAAGCTGAACAACTTTTTAATTATTCCATCTAGCCATGTAATTGAAATACTATCCTTATGATTCCTCATTACATAATAGTAATACTTCAATACATGGAATAATAAAAAACTATCAGAAAAACTAATTTTAATTAATCAATTATTTTAAGTTACACTAATCAGTGTAATTGAGTTAGCTGCCAAACTCTAATTAAATTATCTAAACTATTATTCTGCTTGTTTGTATGTTCGACCGTTACGCTTTCTGACCGAGAACCTGCTGAGGCACTAAAATAAATCCAATAATATTGCTGCTT
>NW_013669475.1:0-10362 GCF_000517525.1 Limulus polyphemus
AATATATAAGATGTTTGTATGCCTTCCCCTACACTGTGTGTATGTTGTATTATACAAAATTTAATAGTTTTTTATGTAAGGATGTGGTGCCATCTATGAATGTAATTAATATTAACTTGCGTCAAATATAATAAATGCTCAATAACAGCAATAATGGTAGGTGGAGGAGGTTGTGAAGCATCTATTAACATGCCTCTTGTTCCAAACTATCATCCTACAAAGTTTGGTTGAGGTTGGCCTAGCGATCTAGGAGTAATTAGATAAAGGACAAATAGACAGATAAGCAGATTTTATATAGATGACGCATGGGTTGTAATAATGCATGGAGACGGCTTGAATGGGTAATGGCCAAAAACTTTAATATAAGTTTAACATAACAGCAAATGTACAACGTTTCGACAAGGTTTTGTCATCACCTGATTAATTAATTAATTAATACCTTTGTTTCTTTCTTGTTAAACGCAAAGTCACAAAATGGGCTATCTGTGCTGTATCCAGCGTGGGTATCGAAGCCCGATGTTTGGCATCATAGGCCCTCGGACTTTCCGCTGGGCCAGTGAGGAGCAATGCTGCTTCTAGCAAAAAATTAAAACATAATATTGAAATGTTACTTATAACTTTTAATTGTAATACTTTTCCAAACATATGATGTTTAGTTTAGTTTATTTAGAAGTTAAGCACAAAGCTACACAATGGACTATCTGTGCTCTTCCCACCACGGGTATCGAAACCCGGTTTCTAGCGTTGTAAGTCTGCAGACATACCGCTGTGCCACTGGGGGGCCCAGACATATGAAGCCCCCAGTTAGTCCTCGCCTCAATTGTAATGATACTTTCCCCCACCAATTCCAAATTGAACTGAAAAACAGACTTTTTTATCTACAGTTTTCGACATAGAACCTCCTCTTTTGATTACGATCGACCACATTAATATTTTGAGGCCATCTTTCGGCAGAATGACTCATAGATGGATAGATTGGGAATATATTTCAGAGCCCTTTATTTTTTATTTTTTACTCGAGAATAATAAACATAAATCGATCTTATTAATATTTTGAGGTCCTCTTACGACAGAATGACTCATTGATGGATATATTAGGAGCGCATTTTAGATTTATTTTTTCTTTTGACTGGAGAATAATAAAGAGAGTTATTAATTATTAAATCCCTTATTGGCTCCTTATTGAGTATCTTTAGGAGACAAGTTGTAATAAAGGTGTAAAGTTAACTGTAAAAATTGTATTATCTCCCACCGTCCCATGGAAACTTAGAATTATGTTCCAAAATGCACCAGATGGCAAGTAAAAACCAACAAAAAATAAAAACAAGTTCATGAGGAAGGTTATTTGGACCCTCATGCTGGAGGTAACGATCCCCCTCTTTCTGCTGCGTGGTGCTCTGCTCCTTTAATGACAAACTTTAGCCCGCTATTTACACCAGTATATACCCTCCACCCCTACACAAAACTTTGGCTGCTCATACCGCTAGCACTAGAGTATATAAGACATCTGTACGGTTTGTAAGTAGATTATTATTATTAAACTTCCCAGAGGTTGGGAAGGTATCTGTTTTAATTTTTTTTTAATTACGGTAATCAGGTAAGGAAATATGAGTGACAATTAGATATTAATTGATCATTTTTTGTAGAAGGTATTTTAAATTCTAAATTTAAAAAAATCACATCAAGCTAAAAAGGATTCTGATAATAATAATAATAAAAATATTTCTATAAGATTGTGTATTAACGTGAGGAGACTATTTTTTTTTCACGGCTCATTTAGTACCTAAAATGGAATGAAATTAACTTATTTTTCAGTATTTAAAATTTGAAGTACGAAATCTATCTGTAGCTCAAAAACTTGTGAAAAGTTAAGTTGGTGAACTAGCGAAAATTTGGGTTAAAGAATACTTTGGTATTTTTAAACTATTAACCAAAATCTTCCACTTCTTAATAACTATTGGTTGTCTGCATATTCTTTAGTATCCTGCATTCGGCCACTTTGTTCTCGATGTCTTGCGGTACCAGTTTCCAGTTTTTGGAGTTCAAAATTCTGCTGTATTTACGGAACTAGGCAACTAAACAGGTTGTAGGAAATAATGGTTCAACTCCAGTTTTTCTGAATTTGTCTCTACTATTAAATAAAAATAATTGGGGATGAATTTGAACAGTTTAACAATATAGAATACCGCTAGAGCGATGTTATCAATAGGATAATAATAGTTATTAGTGATACCAATGTAACATCAGTTCTTAGAACTTCCACTTGTTCATACTGAACGGGTATCTAAGAGATTTATCCAGCACTTTGGTGGAACTCCGTCATAGCTTTACTTGACATGGTGTCTTGTGTCATTTCTGTAGGTTCTTGTAGAGCAATTTCTGGAGCTTTCTGGAGAAGTTAGTATGGCACCAATGTAACATCAGTTCTTAGAACTTCCACTTGTTCATACTGAACGGGTATCTAAGAGATTTATCCAGCACTTTGGTGGAACTCCGTCATAGCTTTACTTGTCATGGTGTCTTGTGTCATTTCTGTAGGTTCTTGTAGAGCAATTTCTGGCGCTTTCTGGAGAAGTTAGTATGGGCTTCCTGGAGGATCAGCCTTCACTATAGTGGGACATTTGAAATTAACATAGTTAGAGAAATTGTTACTCCAGCATTTGCAGAGGTTATTGATATGACTGTTATCATTAAGTGATGCAGGATGGAAGAATGGTGAATTGTGGGATAACTGAAGTAGAGGAACTTGGCCACTTGCAGAATTTGATAGTTATTGTACGCGGTTGTAGTTGACTCTCGCATAGTTCTGGTCAAAGAATGATAAGAGGAATTCCACACAATATGAAACGTACCATTCACTGTCATCTTTAAAGTGAGAAAGAGCATGGTACAGAAAGTTTTACATAATCGCTATCTTAATAAAAAGTTGACTACTCCAAGATCCTGCACTATACACAAAGTTTATGTCGGATGATAAAAGCAATCTTTGACACTACTTACGGTTCTAATGGCTTTTGAAACTTGATCAATAGGTATTAATTACAGTTGTTTAACACAGCACTTAGAATTTGGTTAGAAGTATCTTCATCGCAAGAAGGTATACATGACAGATACTGGTACATGTCCTAAAGACTCGTCGTATACAGTTTCAGAATAATGGTGGAGCCATATCAAATTTTCTATCAGTCAAGCACTTGATTTGGCTACCATACACAAACAATGTTTAGTTGCAAACACGTTTATTTTGTTAGCAATGTCAAGACCATTGTCGTCGACGAAAAGTGGCTGGTCAACCTTTTGTTTTCATTGGTCTTTATGATGAGTTAATATAGTATTGAGGTCTGGGGATACACTTTCAGTTTGGTTATCTTGACGAGTCTCTTGCATACGAGTCCTCTATATGTATACAGAAGTTTGTGATTACTTAAGGTAGCATATACCCTTTACATAGTGTTACCTGGGTTTTAGCCTTTTTATTGGAGAAACAACTCTCGTACTTATACGAAGCCTTTTGTATGAAATTACTGAAATGGGTACAAAGACTTATTCTAGCACATGTTATGTAACATTACCACTGTGGCTAATTTGCATATTATAAAGAAACTCAAAAGAAATGTCTTGTGTTCTTGATAACTTCTACAAACATAACGGAATGCTCCTGCAAATGGGTCTAGACTTTGGTATGTGAAGAATTAGTCTAAACTAAATAAATATCTGAAAATTAATTGATATTTTTTGACATTTAAGTAGTATATGCTACCACAAATCTCAATCGAAAATAAACAGTTAATTTGCTAAAACAGGAACATTAAATTTATAGCGAAATTTGAATCAAATAATATAAATATTTTATTTGTTTTTAGTTGGTAAATAAAGTGGTCCCCCCCCCCCAAAAAAAAAAAGTGGAAAGAGAAGATAATCGATAAACCTTTAAAGGAATGCCTTAACTTTATTTTTCACAGCACTACCAGTACTTTAGTTCCTCCTGACACCGCTAGAGTATCATTATGTGGAAAGCATGTGTGATTTCGGCGGTCAGCGTACTAGTGTGTATAAATCTTAGTCAACCCATCCTGGCGAAGGTAAAATGTACAACACAAGTAAGTACGATTTGTAATAAAACTTACTTTAATCTAGAATAAAGAATCTCATCATTTATGGTATTAGAAGGGGTTGTTGGTTAAGTAGCTGAATATATTATGAACTTAAAATATAATTTTCCAATAATGAGGCCTTGGAGTCAACTGAAAAGTTTCAATAATGAGGCCTTGGAGTCAACTGAAAAGTTTTAAAATGGGAAATGAGAGGATTTTGACCCAAGGAGACAACGAAATTGAATCTGATTCTGGTGTTTTTTTAGCGATATCATTTGAAAATTTAGAAGTAAGAGAAAGAAAGTTATTCAGTTCACCAAAATAAAGAATTTACAATATCTCGTCAGGCAGAAGATCTCGTATAATTGTTACTTAACTGTAATTCAAGTCAAAGTAGCGTTTTCCAGTCACAATACTAGTACGAGATAGCTAAGCACGTGCTGAAGCTACGTGGACAAGTTTCTTTTCTTTTAAGGGGTGTGTGTGTGTGATGTTTTTGTTGTAGGAGGCAAAGCTATAATTAATTTTTTTTTTGGGGGGGGGGTTAACAAGTATCTAAAGATGTATTTAAAGAAAGATGACTAAAACAGCCTTAATTTTGGACGGATAAGTAGAACAGGAAGTTTGAGTATCTTGTACACGTGTTTAGTTACGTATAGATAATAACCATTGACGTGAGTAAAAGGTCGCACCTCCACTGGAATATCTCTTAATCTTGTATGCACTATCCCTTCCTCCTGATGATCCCGAACATATTGAGATTCCGCCGTTCGACCTACCACGTTATATCTACTCTCCTGATTCGCCGACTCCAGACCAGCATCATTAATGGGAACCTGACTCCACGTTCTCTTATCTCAGCTGCATTAATACACTTCCATATAAACTTTTGATGCTATTTTCATTCATATGTTTCTGACCCTCATTTTTCTATTGTTTCACTGCGACATTATTTCATGCACTTTCTCGCCTTTTTACCCCACATTCGCCAGTTTTAGTTTCTCTCTTACTCGCCCATCTTCTCCTATTTATCTGACACATCCTGTGGCTGAAGATAGTGTACTCCTCTATTAGCCCGTATAATTTCTTTCCGATGAAACTTTAGCGTTACAAGTCCTTTCTTAAATAAAACTAGTTTATTCTTTCTCAATACAACTTTGCAATACACTTAATTTCCACAGTCACTTTAACTTAAACATACGCTATAATTCACAACGATTGACGCAGTTTACTTACGGTCACTACCGCTCGTTTCACTCGATTATCCGTCTCTATCTCTGCCTGTCTGCAATTATCTATGCCGTCACTTCTCCTCTCCGCTTTATTTGCCGGGCTTATATACAAAAAGAGAGGGCGTCTGGCAAACATTAGAGTTGCTAGGAACAGTCATGATCCTTTTAGAAACTCCAGACGTGTTACCAGCGTCACTTGACTTCCGCTGTCGTAACAATAGTTTTTATTTCGCCTTAAACTAGTCATATTCGCCTAAAAATTTGTAAGCGTTACAATTTAATACTATAGCATGCCTAGGATATCAAGATGTGATAGGTTTTAATTTATATTAACTACTACCGTGGAATTAGTTTGACGCTGATCTCCTCCAACAGACTTGTCATGATAGAATAGGCTAAGGTATGAAGGAAAAAAAAAAGGCAAATAAAAGTTCGACGGAAGGAAATAACACTGTATATTTCTGGGTTTTGGTTTATAAATGTTGGTTGTTGTTTTCAACTACCTTGATAACTAAGAACCAATTTTCAAAGTTAATATTTTAAAGGGGACTAAAAGTTTGGCAGATCAAAGTGATGTTTTGCACACGAGATTTAACGAAGCTCTGGAAAAAGCCACCCTGACAGTTCTAAAACAACACGAGTCCTTCCACTCCGAAGCAAATCTGTGGGTAAGTGATGTACTACCACGCCAGGAACTTCACGCGCACAGGAAACAAGGTGAGGAAGTGGAACAGAAGCACTTTACGTTACCTAGTGTCAACGTAAACAATGAAGTGATTGATAATAAGGTTCAAAGGACAGACTTGGATGGGCTTGAGTGGCAAAGAGACTCATCGGACCCCTTAGATTTGGAAATCCCGACAATTAACAAAGATGTTTGGACTAGTTACATTCAGGGATATGACTTTGGAAATAGAGAAGGTAAGAATTTTTAAGTATATTAGTAAGAAAAGTCTATAAAACTGGTATAATATGCATTGCAAATCTTAACCCGCTGATACATTAGCTGCTTTAGACCTAAAATAAAGTATTTTCTTGTCTGTAAACGCTGTTAGGGTTATGAAGTAAAAAATGGCTAGTTTGTTCTTTCTTTCCCTTTTCACATAAGCATACATAAAAAAAATAAAAAAAAATAATAATAATTATTTTAACAGTTAAAGGAAAGAGCAAAACAGGATCTTTTTTTACCATGGATAATTTGTTAATTTTTGAAAATTAGTTTATATAAATTAGAAAAATAATTACCGTACAAACTTCAAACATAACGACCTATAACAACTACCCAGTTGCTCCTGACAAAATTCTAAAGGTAATTAGAGACGAATCGCTAGAAACTTTGTTGGGGGTGGGTGGCAAAACTCTAAAGGTAATTAGAGACGAATCGCTAGAAACTTTGTTGGGGGTGGGTGGCAAAACTCTAAAGGTAATTAGAGACGAATCGCTAGAAACTTCGTTGGGGGTGGGTGGCAAAACTCTAAAGGTAATTAGAGACGAATCGCTAGAAACTTCTTTGGGGAAGGCGAGTAAAACTTGTCTCTTGAAGCTACCATTCCGGCCTTCATAATAACTATTTTACCAACCCAGTAAGGCCTAAAAAGGTCACTGTAATTACTACAACTATAAAAGTAGAATTTACTCACAAAATTCCAAAATAATAGTCTTCCCTGTTATTAAAGTTAGTGTTTAATTACATGAAAAATATTTGATGTAGATGTTTTGTAACAAACGTTGTGTGGTTATTTCCGGTAACTATGGCATGTATAATAGCCACAGATTTCTTTAAATCTGTCAAGCAACTTTAGACTTGTATTTCCACATTTAGGGGTGTGTGTGTGAGTAAGGGGGTATTTCATCCCGGTATACCGTAACCCATGTAAATAAAGCTTATTTATTGCAACTCGGACGTTAAATACAATTTTCTCCCGAAAGCTTGTTTTAATGGTTTGTTGTACAAGTAAACCTATAGTTTCATTTTTGTTTTATATTAAATGTCAAACTCCTAATTTTCTCCTCTATGCATCGGATTCTGTACTATTTGTTTCCAACTACTTTTAATTTCGGTTTACAGCGCTCTTTTCTTTTTTCTTTTTTTTCTTTCCATATCGTAATAAGGAATCGCTTAGCCTTTTCTTCAACTGTATTAGATACTATAATTGAGTGGAATACGATGTCATTTAAGCTCTAATGACGTGTCTAACACGGGATTAGTAAGTGGGTAACAAGACTATTTTTCTGAAGAGCGCCTGTGAAAACAAATCAAACATGACTTCAAAAATATGAATTACGGTATTGTTACGTCTCTGTTCGTTTGTTAATTTTCCGTAAAATTCTTACCGAAGAAACTTAAGCGATACAAGTCCTTTCTTAAATAAAACTGGTTTATTCTTTCTGAATACAACTTTGAAATTCACTTACTTTCCACGGTCACGCGATAACCTAAACAAACGCTATAATTCACAACGAACGATTCACGCCCTTGACTCAATTGTCCGTCTCTATCTCTGTCTGCAATTCAATTCCATCATTGACGTCACTTCTTGGTGGTCTTGTATACAAGAACATCGCACATCTAGTAAACACTCGAGGCTTCACGAACGGACATGAATTTTCTAGAAGCTCATGACGTGTTACAAGCGTCACATGACTTCCGCTGTCGTAACAGTATTATGCAACAATCTTGTACTTTTGTTGGCGTTCACTCGAGTGCACCACAAGGCGGAAGGTATATTGGGACTGGTTCATCGATAACTTCATATTGCTATTAAAATAACAATAATTCAAACTTAACAGTTTTCAAAGTTTTCGAAGGACTACCTCCCTCTGTTGTAGAAAAAATTGATTAAAATTGCTGAGGGTAAGATGATTAATGAATAGACCAAGAAATATCTAATCTTCAAATGTAGAACTTTGTACTACTGTTATATATGAGAACCACTGAAAGTCGTTCGGATGGAAAATCTTAGAGGTTCACTGGAATTGTCATCATGATTCATATTTTTAAACGATTTAAAAAACAAAAAGTAAATGCTTTAGACAACAAATGCATTGATGTCTCGTATCTAGAGCAACCAGATTTCCAAACCGAAATGCCGGGACAGGCCAGCCCTTGCCGTTACCCCCCCCCCCATTTCAAATATTTGTTATAATTATTCTAACTGTTATTTGAAATTTAAATTTTATTTAATTTACTTCAAAATTATTGAACTGTTCCACAATATTTCCAAACATATTAACATTCGTATTGTTTTTGAAATAATTTAAACAACTCTATTTGGTGGTATGAGCAAAAGTAATCAAATTATGCATCCAAGAAATATATTTAATTATTCACTCTATCAAATTCATCTTAAAGGCTACTTCATCTTGGATTTATTTAAGCATTGTTACGTATTAGAATTTCAAATGGTCTGAAAACGAGATAACTGATAATTCAAATTTAGTAGTTAAGTAAAAGCCGATCTATAGTCCGTTTATGATATTTGCCAACAATATTGAGTTTTCTTTTTTAAAACACTTCTTAGTGTACACATAAGGATACAATTTACAATAACTGTTATTACAAATAGTTATTACAAACAATGATCTATAAACAAAGTTTCACAAACTTCCAAGCAATATAAAGTTCGGAACTTCTTCGATATACTATGAGCGAGTTGATGTAGGCACGATTCTCTTCACGGGAAGCTAGCTAGCTGGTTTTGTCTTTTGCCACACACGCTGAGTTTTCCACCATTGAAGTTTGGTAGTGTTTTCGTAAAAGTACTAATGTCCGATGAGAATCCACTGAAGTTAAATCATTTGTAATGTTCGAACTTTGTAAATACTCCTGGTCAAATATCTGAAGTTTTCCGATTGATAAGTGTTATAACAAAAACATTTTCCAAAGTTTATAGCACACTTACTATAGCAAACTAATAATACACTTTTGGCGCATCGCATTGATTATATTTATAGGCGTGTGGAGGCTTTATAGAAATTTCAGATTAAGTAACAATACAAATTTAAGAGTTTACATACGTACATAGGTTGTTGATTCTTACTCTCGAGAATTTTCTACAACTTCGGAGAATACGCGGTAGTTTCGCAACACCTATTTAACACTATGCATATTTATGAATATAAACTTAATCTAAACAAACGTTCATATTAAAATAACTATAATAAATCCGCCATGGCATCCATAACACTTTCAAAAATACTACTTTCAGGTTTTAGAATTACTTCTGAACTTAAGACCTGTTTTTGTGAAGAATCATAATTACTAAGTAGTTATTAAACTCTTCACATGACCGTGTAAAGTTGTTATTATAACGATAAGTAAGATCTCCACATTCAGTCCGCACAGACGGAACTTTCGAGAGAGTCTGGCGGGAGTAAAGTACGTGTTCCACCAATCATAAAGCCAACTAGGCCTATTACATTCGTGATTTGATGTGACTGATAGTTTGTCATTTTTCTCGGGAAGCTGGGACAAACTACCAAAAAACGGTACTGTCCCCTACGCATATCCTAATTTTAGTCGTTTGTGATGTCTTCAAATAGTCTCCCTCAACCTCTATCGCCCCTTTACTCTCTTTGAGCTTTTTTATTCTCTGAGGTATATGTAATTTTAAAATAAAATGGTAATAAATAAATAAACAATAGTAATAAACAATGCTATCTTACATTATCAAAAGTCCACCTCGATGCAATCGCTACAACAACCCCGCCACCTGCGACTCGGGGAGTCCGTGAATGGAGAAGCACCATATTTGGAAGCGAAGTTCTTTTACTTGGCATTAAACGGAGTTCCTTCATCTTGTACAAAGTTGTATCGGCGAGAACACTTGAAGTATATGAAGTATTTACAGTTGAAATGGAAGGTAAGGAATTTAACTGTGATTAATTTTAACCAATTGTTTTTGGCTTGATAATACTTGTTATAGATACAATGATTGTGTGAACTTGAAACACACAATTGCCTAACCTGCAATATATATATTTTACACTGGTAAAATTATTTAATATTACACGCACTTTACGTAACTCCACCGTGT
>NW_013669475.1:11362-20049 GCF_000517525.1 Limulus polyphemus
TATTCATTGTGGTAAACGAGATAATAGTTTGATCTAAGTTTTTCGATTTTTTTTAAATCCTTGCTTCATTGAAAAAAAAGAGTACTTTCGATATCTTAGTTGAATTATGAAAAATCTGTTATTAAATTCAAAAGTTTAAATTCGCAAGCCTGTGAATTATAGTTACATGCAACGGTGGTGGTTCAGTAGGTTACTTTCACAATACTAAATAAAAAAAAAAATAAAAAAAAAAAAGTACAATTCTTGCATAGCTTACTGGGGATGCTGACCTCTGATAAAATCGACCCTACAAACTTTACCAAGTATTTAAAACTAACGTTTTAGTTCGTGAATGTTTTGCTGAATTGCACTTGTGCATTTCTAAAGAGAACTTTATAAAATTAAAACTACTCAGTTTTCGGGAGTACTTAATTATATGGTAAACATTTGTTTCTTAATAAACGCCAGACCCTGATTAAAAAAACTCGACACCGTAAAGGCAAACTTTTACAAATTTGTGTCGCTACCTAGTTTATCTACATCCAGACGATGACGTTCGTCCAGTCTCGTCGCCCACCCTGTGATGAATTTAAACGTTTGTTTGTTTTTCTTTTCCTATGCGGTAGCGTAACTTGAAATTCTCTGTTTAATTCATAGTGGAGGTTAATACTTACAACTGTTAAAAACTATCAGACCGAGAAGGGGGGGGGGTGTCTTTCTGCCTGTAACTATAACTGACAATAATACTTTGCAGCAGATGTGTGGATAAAGTGGGGGGACTAATATACAATTCTAATATGTTGTATGTGCTAGCTACTTGCACAATCTACGCGATGGATTTTTAAAATGTATAGTCTTAAGCCTCTTCCCCAGCCTTATGGCATAACCGCCTTTTAGACTGTTGTTAGTAATAGTGTACACTGCAGGCTGGCCTGTTTACATTAATGATGACAGAACAGTAGTATTTGGATCTGATACCACTCGGAGTCCGCCTGCTCCCCCTTTATTTGAAATCTTGTAACTAAATGTTTGTATGAAAAGAATTGTTCCATGTTTGTTCAACATTAAAGCTTTATTCTGCTTTTTTTTTTCTTAAGCCTAATATAATACAATATCACTTAATTTTTACACACTAACATATCTGTCCTCATTTCAGAAACTGGTGAACGTCTTTCAAATCGAGCCAAGGTTCGAATATAATAAACTTAGGATTGCAGAAGAAGAACTGTTTGTAAGTTTGTTCCTGATTGGCACCAATCGGACTGAGGATAATACAGTAATGTATTTTCTACCACAAGGAAGTAAGTTTACTCTAAACATTAATTGTACTACAATGGAACCTCCCAGATCCAGCAATCCCCTTTTCCGGCTAACTGTACAATACAATACTTTCCTATGCACATCACCTTTATCTTGATTTTATATATACATTATGTACAATAACATGCAGTACAGTAAATACAGTTTTTTTTTGTTTTTTTCATTTGTATATAACAATATGGCCACCCTAAATGTGGCGAACTCCAAGATTCGGCAAGGCTTAGATCCCAAGGTTGCCGGATTTAGGAGTGGGTGACTTTACCTCTAACAGGTATCTAAAATTTTAACTTCAGACAACTAAGGACAGAGTACCTGGAGGTGGCGGTACAGTGTTAGATTCCATCTTCACTCTCAAGCTTTGTGTAGAATTTAGAAACATTGGCAGTGATCGTTTAAAACATGCCACACCTCAAACTACCATTTACTGTCTACAGAAAAGTGTTTGAAGATTGTTCCTCTTGAATGTATAGGGAAAATTTAATGTTGATAAAATCGCAACAAATTAACTACTGGGGGGGGGGGGGTGTGAGGAGTTGCAAGTGATACTCATCTGCCGAACACTGCAATTACAGCTATCAAAATCCAGGTGTGAACAATGAATTAAACCCTAAGATACAAGATTCGAGGTTTTTGTTATTTCAAAACTGTATTGCATCCTCTCTCTATGCTAAATGTTGTATAAAACTGATGTCAATCGTAAGTGCGAGGAAAAGTAAATGTAGCAAGTTTTGCCAAAAACTTTAAGAAATGTAATTGTCTAGCGATTAAAAAGTGATAAATGGTACGTAAACTTTAATCCTCATAATCTCCTTCAGCTTCTGGAGAGATTCAGAGAACAAGATATTCTTGGAGCTCTGTTTCTGATGTGGGATGTTTCCAGGAAACGTGTGTGTTTACAAGAGATGCTTCAACAGATGGGGTTATTGTATACCACATGTCTATTGAACGAACGTCTGGACAAGTTAGCATCCATGAAATACAAAGGTAAGTGAACTTTAAGCCTAAGTTTCACATTGATACACACAGAGGGCACATTTACACCTTGTTTATATTGTAAATCCTGTTCTCTCGTGGAGAACACTTTCAGCTTATCCGAATCTCGTATTTTAACACTACAACTACGAGAACAGTTATTTCAAGAATGCAAAAAAAAAAGAAAAAGTGGTACGGTAATTTAAGTTAAATAATTTCATTTTAAATCTGATTTCTAACAAATACTTGATAAATAGGACAAGTGTCCTACTTAAAATATTCCTTTTTAGGTAGTATTTAAAAACAAGAGGGAATCCTCGGTAGCCTCGGCTGTAATTAAATCTCGTATCTGTCAAGAGTTGGATCAAATCTAAACATAATAATGATTACATCTGACCTTCGCTGCTCAGATGTGAAGTTCGAATTAATAGTAGCGAATTCGTATCTCGTCCTCTGCCCTACTAGTTAAAGTGACATTTTCATCTGCTTTTGAAACCACTGAACTACGATGTATCTTATTGGAATGTTTCGACAGACTCGTATACTGAAAGATCTCTGCGCGCGCATACATATTATTCTCAAATTGTATGTTTTTCTGCTGCTACGTTAACCTTGGCTTTGTTTAATGTACAACTACGCGTTCTTACTTAGTCGCTTGTTAACAGAACTGAGACTATACAAACACTTTAACTGGGTATCTTCTACAACAAAGTTGTTTTATTTCTTTATTTTCGCTTGAACTAGCTTCTCAGTTAATTCAACGAAGTTTCTTTTGGTAAACTTGTTTTGATAGAATTTCAAAAAAACAAATACTTTAAGTGTTTAATATTTTGTATAAACCTTTCATCATTGCAAGTACTTTTCTTTGAGTAAGTAACTACATTTAATTTTAAACAGTTATATATTTTTTTAAAGTCCTGTTTACGTAATAGATAATGATGATCAAAATGTTTTTTTTTTAATTTTCTGTTGTAGAGTAAATGAAGTCCGATATGCCCTTGATGTTGAAATATTTATGTACGCTTCTGCAAGACTAGTAGCCATAGCAACTAAGGAAGACCAATGGATTTTTTGGTGGAAAAAACCCCTACTTGAGCTCTACCAGAAAGTGACTGAAATTAATAAGGGTTTTCAATGGAAGCAGGTTCCTATAGGTGGCTGCCATTCGGAGCCGCTGTTGGTGCTTACCAGCGAGACTGGTAGGGGAAGCACACAACAATCGGTGTTCAGGTTTGTCTTCAACAAAGACCTGTCTTCACTTCTTCCTAAGCTAGAAAGGTTCCACAAAGGTGATGGTAAGTTTACGGTAAAAGATAAGCGAAGTTAATTAAAAGGTAAATTTCTAATTTAAGCCCACCCCCCACCCCCCCGTGCTCGGCTCTTTCTAACTTTATAGAGAATTCATTCGCAAACTTTCGATCGCTGAGATGGTTGAAAAATTGGAGTTTTCTTAATATTGAAATACTTTGTAACAGTATGTTGCGTCAGCGAGGTCACGTGACTAGTGTCACGCCACTTATCTCGAACCTTCATGAATGCCCTATCATTTACTAGATTGGGGGTAGGCTGGTATATATAAGATGGTCACAATGTGACGCGACAATGTGTAGTAGTGAGTAATTGAACTGAGTATTGGCGAGCACGTGACAATTATAGCGTTTGTTACAGAGCGACTGTTGAAGTTGAGTGTATCGTAAAGTTGTATTCGCGAAGAATAAACCAGTTTTATTTAAGAAAGGACTTGTGTCGCTAAAGTTTCGTTGGAACGAATTTACGGAAAATTAATTAACGAACGAACGGAGGCGTGATAAGTAGAAACAACCTGCCCATCAGAAATAATAGTTGCACAGCAAACTTTACAGTTGTTTGTACTGCTAGAACCGAAGCGATAGTCCTATAAATTATGTACAGTACATTTATTATCTATGAACGAGCTCGACAGTAGGAGACCTAGCAAGGCCTAGGGGTTATTGCGCCGGATTTATGATACGAGATTACGTAGTTCATAATTCTTTTAAAGACTTCCTTAAAGAACAATTCTCACTCTTAGTGGTAACGAGATGAGAATTGTTCTTTAAGGAAGTCTTTAAAATTACACGGTGGGTGATATTGACTAGTTGCCTCCCCCCCCCCTAGTCAAGTTTCAAGATTAAAGGACAGCTAGCGCAGATAGCTCTCGAATAGGTCTGCGCGAAATCCGGCAAACCAACTCTGGATTTTTAAGAAGTTTCGCGACGACAAACTCTTAAGTTTTCAAATCACCAGATGGAGTAATGTTAAAAGCTAAGAGTAGATCTGAAAACACTATCATATTGATGATGATGATAACTAGCGGAAATCCACAATATGTGGTCAAATTAGTATCTTTATTGCAACAATACTTTTTTAATACAGGATTCTAGAATAATGTAAGAATTCTAATCCTAAAACCAAAATCTGGAAGTCCCCTTGTTTTAGGCCTAGTTCTAAGACTTCATATTCATTACATCGTTGAAATTAAGTGCACTCGCAATTTTAGTACGGACAAAAACTGAATGTTATGATAAATACTGCGTGTACATTTCTTTAAGAATGTGCTTTAACGTTTCAATATGCTATGGTCAATTTTTAGGTATTCCAATATGCACGACTTGGAAATTGTCTCGTGGTAGTGTACAGTACGACAAACTAAGATTTCGCGATCTCAACGCAGCTAAGGAAGAATGTGTCGGACTGGCCACGTGTAGAGCGGTAGTAAGAGCGTCCTCTGGAGGTTTCTACCTTTCTTTCGACTACCACTATCTACAGCTGGATCGATTTGCTCCGGACATTGTTTATACGAAACGAACTCAATCAGGTTGTTTCTTGTTTCGATGTCATTACTTTTTATAAGTTGTAAACAAATATGAACGTACTTTTGATTTTTTTTTATATATAGTGTAATTTCAAGGATAAGTGTTGTGTACTAGATTGTTAAATTAATCACTTATGTAATGCGTAATATTCTTTTGAATAATTTAAATTTAAAACGTACTACATTTGACTCGATACTGTATTAATATTTCTATTCCATTAAATATTTACGCACGTGTACAGAAGAATCATGTTTTGGATATTAGCACATTCGATGACGATGAACCCACTTTGAGACTATGTTTGGAGACTGCTTGAATGGGTAATGAAGATAATATAAGTTCTACATAACAGTAGATGTACAACGTTTCGACAACGTTTTGTAATCATCAGGTCGAAACGTTGTACATTTGCTGTTGTGTTAAACTTGTATTAAAGTTTTCTTCATTACCCATTCAAGCAGTCTCAAAGTGGGTTCCTCGTCATCGAATTTGAATCCATCACGGCGATTAATCGAGGTTGTGTAAGTCTAAACGTCTATTTTTGTTATTCCATGTATAACTAAACATGTTCTCTCGCCTATCCACCATCATAAACCAATCATACCGTGAAACTATATTTGAATTAGCACATATTGTTAAAGATTTTTTATTTCCTTTTTCTTAAAGGAGTTACTTGTTCGTTAATTTCTATCGTGAATTCGGAATATAATTCTGAGGGGGGGTGGAGCACGTTATTGAGCATCGGTGCTTCGTCACAGACCATGTTTCCATGTTATTTCATGCTCTACCAGACAATAGCCCTTAAGCCTAATTTCCATTGTAATGGGTTCCATATTAAGGTCGTGATGTTCAAATTACACCCCTCCTTCATGCATGCCTTCAATAGCCCCATCAGTTTCATACGCCATGGCCATGTGTTCGGTGATTTGAGTGGTATATCTTATAGCATAAAAAAACCAACGTGTAATATTCCAACTGCTTAAAGTAGGCAACAGTTGAACAATTTGTGGATACTCGTCGATTTTTTTTTCTTTTCTTTTTTGACAGTATTGTGTACTGTTGCCTGGGATACGTGGACGGCTTTTGCTACTAACGTTTGTATTCTTTGATTCTCACCTGTTAAAAGATGCTACACTTTGCTTACCACGGCTGGGACATAACTTGTTGCAAGTCCTTTTGGATAGCCCCGGTTCTAAAAGTCTCCATATTTTGTTTCGATGTCATTAACTAGGAAATGTATCCTTGTCTTAGAAATAAATCTTCAATCTAAAAACACCTGACTTGAGTGTATGTGAACATTTTGCGTCGAAAAGTTCTTTCGATACCATCAACAACCTAAGTCACGCCAAACTATCAAAGTATAATTCTGATACATTCAGAATGTTTGTTTGTTACGTAATTTGGCTTTACATATTCAAAATTGTTTTAATAATTTTTTTTAATCCTCGATATCGGTTTCAAACCCTCCCAAAAATCTGAAATGTATCTACTTCTTTACGACATATTTTAGGGTTTACTTGTCACTACGACATTTGGAATCCTCCAGCCAAGAACGGGATGACTTCATTTTTGAGTGGAAACTTTGAAATATTAGTGGTGCCTCATGAGAGATCCACCATCATGTACAGATTTTGGTATCATTACAACGAGATACCTAATCCAAAAGTTGTAAGCCTTACTAATATGGAACAGTTATTCCTTCATCTAAAGGTACTTTTTTAACTATCAATAATTAAAGTTATCACCCAGAAAATTTGCTTAAAATAAACTTTTTTTTATCGTATAAATTTTCCATACGTTAATCTTGTACATTAACTTTCTAAAACAAAAACATTTACTAGAAAAATCCTTAACATAAAATATTGTATGTGTGATGAAGTGACTTTAAACTTTAATATGGTTACTTTTACAGCTAAACAATTAATATTCTAATAGTAACTGTACGGTTTAAACTCTGAAAGCCTGCGAACTATTAATAAACACTAGGCCTACAACTGTTTTATCGTGAAGCTTTAATGAGTTCTGGTATTGGATGAAAAGCTTCTTGAGCAGTGACTTCTGAGAGACTTAAGCTATTTTCACACATACCTTTAATTTTTAGCCGCCATGTGTTGTGGATTAAGAGGGAAATATCTATAGGTATTTATAATTCCTTAAACTGTAAAACTGAATGAAAACTAAAGTTTTAAATTGTGTAAACATTTTCAAAGCCAATATGTATGATAGACGAAATTAAAATTTTTAAACTTTAATTCATTTTTTTTTATGTATTACATCAGTTTAATAAGACTGATTAATAAAAATATATCTTCAGAAAAAATTAGATAAACAAGAAGAACAAGCTCAAATGATTGAATATTACTTGAAAAACGCTGTCCGTCCTAGAGGAAACCAAGTGGTTCAAAGTCACGTTATCTACAATGACTTCTCTAGCGAAGGCTTTATTGGTAACTTAATCGGAAATGAACAAACGTTACTAACAGTAAAAGATGCCTCTTTATTGGCCAAAAACATTGAAGAGTTGGAAACTGAAATAGACGAGTTGTATTCAAAATTAGAAGGTAAGTTATGTGGTTGGTCTTCTTTTAAAGTCTTAAATATAACTATCAAAGTGTTAGTTAGTAGTCAAGCAACACTGACTTGACGTAACTATTCGGAATCTTTAAAGTGTCTCCTGTGTTAATTATCACAAATACTTCGTTCCTCATTCATGGCCACATGTAAGATGAACATTTCTAAAAGCTAATTTGTCTGCTACATTGAAAATTGTCTTGAGAAAAATACAATCGCAGTGTTTATATAAACTAAAACTGCATTTATAATTATGTGCTCAAAGTCATTAATTAAAAACTGTTTTATAGACGTCGTTCTAAGAAATGCTCAAACCAGAACGTTTATTGGAGGAACGAAAGTTTTCAAAGGGCAGATTTTAGGTGAAGGGGTAGAAGGAAAAGAAATAAATCTTCACGGGTCAAAAGATCTTTATGTTCCAGAAATGTTGGAAACAATTTCTAGGTGAGAGTTCCACTTTACAGATGTAATCATTATTAAGACAGCTATTTGGTATTTCGACTTGTACTTACTATGGTTAACCTTTTGATAAGAAAAGGTAGTATTTAAGTTACTTTATTCTGTGTATGGATAAAAACCTTTACTCAATCAGAGGATCAAGTTTATTATATTGTTACGTATCTGCTTGTTTGGTAATTTCCCCTAAAAATTCTTCCCGAGGAACTTCAGCGATACAAGTCCCTTCTTAAATAAAACTAGTTTATTCTTAATTAATACAACTTTGCAATACAGAATTTCCACAGTCACTTTAACTTAAACACACGCTATAATTCACAACGATTCGAGCACTTTACTTTCGGTCACTACTGCTCACTTGGCTCAATTATCTGTCTCTATATCTATCTATCTACAATTATATCTACGCTTTATTTGCCGGGCTTATATACTAAAATAAGGGGGGCCCTAGAAAAGACTAGTTGCCAGGAACAGTCATGATCCCCCCTCGACGTGGATTCCTGTACGTGGTGAGGGGACCTCCCAGGGAAGGTTCTGTATTTACAGTTACTTTCT
>NW_013669475.1:20966-22999 GCF_000517525.1 Limulus polyphemus
TGCGCCATAAAACACCAACCAACCAACCAGTCATGATCCATCTAGAAACTCCAGCGCGTATGCCTCCAGCGTCACATGACTTCCGCTGTCGTAATAATATTTACTAGACAGAATGTTATTACTGTATATCACATTTTCTTCTACTTTATATTTGGCGTCCATTAGTGGCTTAAGAATAAGACTGGCGAAAGATTGGGTTTCAATACCCCCGGCGAGTACAGCTATAGATAATTTTCTGATTGATAACAAACAATACTTGGTTTTCAAACCAATTTGTATCATTGAAATTTAATACTTAGGCTTTCGAAATTAACTTGGTAAAAGTATTAACCATAATAATATAGAACATGGATTTGATAACGTCAATTATTGGGGGTATTTATAGAACGTGGAGTTCATAACGTCAATTTTTGGATATAAATATTAATAAATTATTATATCAATTTAATTTTTGTAAACCATAGCTTCCACCCCCTCTACCCTAGTGATCTAATAAACAACATTGATTAAAAACCTAACTCTTCACTAATATTATCCCCCATGTACGAAAATTAAAATTTAGGACGAAATCCGTTAATACACAACATTTGTATTACTTCAAGTATCTTTGTTTTCTTGTGAGGGTAATTAATGTATCTGCAGTAAACTGATGTTTGACTCTAATTTATTATAGTAAATGTCCATAACGTATGAACACTGCTCGCAGTAAATGCTTATATTTCAATTCTTTAAGTATTTTTATTTTTGTCCACAAACAATGGTAATACAAATAATGTTTAAAATTCCAGATGGATGACATTGATCCATATCTGTTTTCAGGAAAGATCGGGAACCAGTAGTTGTGGGAGATGTATCTTTCGCGGGAAAAGTTCATGTCCGAGGAAATGTAGAGTTGGGTTGCAGTATAAACGAGATTGCTACACCAGAATTACTCACCACTGACACAAAACAACATATTGACGGTAAGTTTACTCTTCTAATGTGTTTCTGAAGTTCCTTAATTAATCCCATAATGTAATCTACATTCTCGATCGTGTTCGGATAATATATTAACTATAAGATAATTTAAATTTTTAATTATCTAACAATACTTCACAAAGACAAATAATGAAATGAATAAAGCCTAAGATAGAACTATATAAATAAAACTCTAGGTACAGACTAACACTAACGCCCTCTATCAGAATATAATGCAATAAACAACGTTTTTCAAATGTCTGTAAAACGCATTCGTGTACCAATAAAATTCGCAAAAACTAACTTGTTGGCTCTCAAAGGAAGAAGCCACTAAACACCTAAGCGCACTAATAAATTTAAACGATTATTATCAGAACCTTAAATAAAGGGCAACTTTTCCTATCGCAACAAAATACCCACACTAGGTGTAGTTATGACCACAGACGACTCCATGTCCAGTTTCTCGGAAGACTTCAAAATGGTCAGCAGTCCAGAAAGCTATGAAACAACTAAAATATCACCGTACCAGAAAGCTGTACTTAAAAACCTAAACAAAGGCAAAAACAAACATTCTACCAGCAGACTAGTATAGTGTCATTGTAACCATTGTCAAAAAGCACCAAACTAAAGATGTTCACTATAGTGTAACCAAACGGTTAACGCAGATGATAAAATTAACCTCATCTTCAAAACCCAGCTGGAAAAATCGATTGATGTAGCAAAATTCTCTGGCAAGAGCCCACTCTGTCCCATAGTTATCTGCAGATTTTAACCACATCACCCCTTTAGTTAACGTATGGTAGACACCTAGTTATTACTCGGTGAAACACGTTAATAATTCTCCTTAATAGAAATCATTAAGGCGATAATCGCAATAACCTCAAGATACCCCCCCCCCCCGACCGCACTAAATCTCAACTTCATGACAGAACTTTATCATAGATGTGTTCTTCAAATATCTACGCTAATGGAACTCGATAAATACTAGCAACCCTAAAAATTGATTATGGGGGGGGGGGGGTTCATCCCCGTTTTCAGTTTTTTGTAAACTTTACCTGGTTCAAAATAAAGGACTT
>NW_013669475.1:23758-24702 GCF_000517525.1 Limulus polyphemus
AGTCATCCCTGTCTTCAGTATTCTGTAAACTCTACATGGTTCAAATCAAAGGACTTCACTCGGATAGAACTATACGGCTACACACTAAAGATTATTCGCGAATCGCATAAACGGAGAACGCCCAGCAATACTCAAAATAAAATATACTAATTTCTAAACCGAAACGTTTCATCAAATACCTCGGGTTTGCAGGAACTCTCGGCTCCTGCTAAATATTTAGACTACAAATCTCAATACTGCAAAAACGGACTTTTATAAATTATACTGTCTAGTCTCTGGAACGAAAGTTTTATAATAGTGATAATACCACAAGGGGGGGGGGATAACTCTCGTAAACAATTGGATAACCCGGACACTCGAGAAATACAAAGAATAACCTGAAAGGTTGAACTCGTCCATATTGGACTCCTCAGAAAACGGAAGGTACGTAAAGACTAACAATTCAATAATTGCCTCCCAGTGGCACAGCGGTATGTCTGCGGACTTTATACGCTAGAAACCGGGTTTCGATACCCGTGGTGGGCAGAGCACAGATAGCCCATTATGTAGCTTTGTACTTAATTACAAACAATTAAATAATTGCCCCCCAGTGGCACAGCGGTATGTCTGCGGACTTTATACGCTAGAAACCGGGTTTCGACACCCGTGGTGGGCAGAGCACAGATAGCCCATTATGTAGCTTTGTACTTAATTACAAACAATTAAATAATTGCCCCCCAGTGGCACAGCGGTATGTCTGCGGACTTTATACGCTAGAAACCGGGTTTCGACACCCGTGGTGGGCAGAGCACAGATAGCCCATTATGTAGCTTTGTACTTAATTACAAACAATTAAATAATTGCCCCCCAGTGGCACAGCGGTATGTCTGCGGACTTTATACGCTAGAAACCGGGTTTCGACACCCGTGGTGGGCAGAGCACAGATAGCCCATTATGTAGCTTTG
>NW_013669475.1:25464-28087 GCF_000517525.1 Limulus polyphemus
TTTTTTTTTTTTTTTTTTTTTTTGCAGGAACCTTGCAGTTCTTGTCACTTTTTCAGGCTAAGTCCATCATTTCCGTAAATCGTATCAACAACGTTCCTCTGAGGGATATCGTCCCGCTTGAGTGAAATAGTAGACTTACTGGCCACAAAACGTTCTCAAAAATTGTAGTAAATAATTCTATCGATGGAAATAATATAGATGGTGTTAACGTTGCTCAACTTGCTAGATCAACACTGTTAACTTCGGGGAAACAGACATTAGGATTCTTGCGTATTTCTTCAGATGTTAAGACTAGCGATATATTTTTGTCTGGTAAAATAAACAACTTATTACTAAATTTGTTGATTAAAGACTTGGCCAGAGTAGATAGACCTGCCGCAGTTATGGGAAATAAGATCTTTAAAGACGACTTTATAATTGATAACGAGTTGGTAGCGCGAGAAATAGACAACATTGCCTTACCCCAGGATCTGTTGTTGTCTTCTGTGGAACAAACAATTTCGGCCAATAAAGAATTTATACAAACTGTTATGACCAGTGTTGAGGTAACTGGTTACGTTGACCACGTGACTCTTCCATATGACGTGGCTTCCTTGACGGGATCCGAGTACTTGCAAAATGCTATCACGTTTTCTAAAGGTTTATTTGTTGACCGTGACGTACGCGTGTACCATGAAACTGATGGTATTGATATCTCTTCGTTAAAACAACGAGTCAATGAAATGATTAGACAAAATCTTGGAGAACTTGGTGCCATTATAATCAACAACAACTTGGAAGTCAGTGGGAGAGTCAACGAAGTAGATATTGGATATCTTCATCAAAATGGCATCTCTTACGAGGGTGAGGTCGTATTTATTTTAGCACCAAAGGTTTTTACACAACTGAATATCGTAAAAGTAAAGGTTGTTCAGGAAGAAATAGGAGGAATTCAGCTGTCACGTTATATGACCGTATATTCAACGCAGACTGTTAGAGGTACGTAAGCTTTTAACTTCCAAGTTAACTTAATACGGACCTAATTGTACCGTTTTACACTGACATTACGTATTTTGTTGACCAGAACAGAGTAACTGGTGTATCAAATAAATATCAAAGTTAGCTTTGAACTTGCGAAAAAGCAAAGTGCACGTGCTTAGTCCACGTCCTGTAATTTATTTATTTTACTTTATTCCTTTTGTCAATAATAAAATTGTAGGAACAACAATCAAACGCTGGGTCAACGTTTCGCTGAGCTCAAAGTATTGATCATACTTAGAACACGAATGATTGATTATTAATTGAGAGAATTGGGGGGAGAAGCTGCATCACTGAAATTTGTGGCTTACAGGAGAATGTTACTTTAATTTCAGGATAAATCTTAAATCAATTTAATTTCTAAATTTTCATAAACATAAAACAAATTACCCGTATTCTTCCAACAAGTCTCTGCACTATATCCAGTCACTAATGGACTGTAGTGAATTAGAATATTCTTCTGTAAGAAGTTTTTGTAACATTAAGTTTTGTATATACAACTAATCTTTCGGTAAAATGTTGAATATCAAATTGGTTCTCGCATAAGCAACTAAGTAAACCCTATTGTTGGTATGTTACTTATCTATGTCACAAATGTAAAATATATTTTCTAGGTAACAAGGTGTTTGCTGTTCCGGTTAATTTCGGCAATTTGGAATGCCCAACCATCGATGGAGTCGGACTAGATATTTTGTCTCTTTTTAAAATAAAACTCGTCAATGTTGTACACGTGGTTGATTCGCTCATTATTCATGGTTACATCGACGGATTGGACACTGACACATTTGTCATCAGGAACGTTGTTCAAGAAATCGGCGCACGAAAGACAATTAACAGTTTTTACACGGACAGTTTAACGGTCAGCGGTAACGTTTTCACCTCGTCAGGGGATTTTCATGATCAATTCAAACGGCTGAATAGTAGTGGGATAAGATTATCCAAAGAGGAAACTTGGCATCATGATTTTATGTTTGGAAATAATTCTTTCGGCAGTTTTTATGTAGGTGGACCTGTGAATAACGTAGACTTGAAACACTTGGTTTATAATACGATGTCTCTCTACTTGCCTCAAAACATCAGTGTGCCCATTTACTTCGAGAATAGTCCAGGTGGGTGTCTCAAATGTCCAAACATTCAGTAAAGGAAGGTTTTGGATGTCTGTTTTTAATAAATGAAATAATTATCTTTTTTTTTTTTAAGTCATTACATTTCCACACATAGATAACTATCATTGTGGTAATATTGAGAGTGTGTATTGTTACACGTTGAACAGTTTATGCCGTACTGAAGTTTGTTTATCATACCGTGCCATAGATAACTATCATTGTGGTAAGATTGAGTGTATTGTTACACGTTGAACAGTTTATGCCGTACTGAAGTTTGTTTATCATATCGTGCCATAGATAACTATCATTGTGGTAAGATTGAGTGTATTGTTACACGTTGAACAGTTTATGCTGTACTGAAGTTCGTTTATTATATCGTGCCATAGATAACTATCATTGTGGTAAGATTGAGTGTATTGTTACACGTTGAACAGTTTATGCCGTACTGAAGTTTGTTTATCATACCGTGCCATAGATAACTATCATTGTGGTAAGATTGA
>NW_013669475.1:29036-32985 GCF_000517525.1 Limulus polyphemus
GTTTATGCCGTACTGAAGTTTGTTTATCATATCGTGTCATAGATAACTATCATTGTGGTAAGATTGAGTGTATTGTTACACGTTGAACAGTTTATGCCGTACTGAAGTTTGTTTATCATATCGTGTCATAGATAACTATCATTGTGGTAAGATTGAGATTACGTATTGTTACACGTTGAACAGTTTATGCCGTACTGAAGTTTGTTTATTATATCGTGTTAAGTTGTGGCTAGAGGGTGGGTGTGAATGTCAAACATTTTTGAAGATTAAGGATTATTATAATATAACTTCTTTTAAGTGATACGACCATTTTTAAAAGGTATTTATTAACAGATTGATAATTATTACTTTGACCCCCCCCCCCGTCTGTTGATCAACAAACTCTAATCAAAGTCGTAAATGTATAGTTATCCAATGTCTAAAGTGCAGCTATACATTGTGTTTGCAGTTATTTCAATAACTTCAAAATGGCGTGCGATGTTCAAAACATTACCAAATGCCCCACCCCCCCACCCCCCCACCCCCCCCCCAATAACGAAACCCTAGAATCGTCCCATTGTCCCTTATCTTGTTTGTTTCAGTGAAGCCGAGTCTGTTTTAAAATAACACCTCTTTACAGTTGTTGCTGCTTTTGGACATATCAACACCTCTTTCGGAATATCTGGGGTCCAGTTACGCTTAGTGAACGAACTGGCCATCAAGCTGACCTCGGCCTCTACGATTGACCATATTTCATTCTTCCGTGACACTCTTGTATGTCAGAGTGTAAACTGTCAGCAGCTAATCGAAAGTGTAAACCTGCAGGAACTTGTCGAAGACGTAGTATTTATGAATGAAGTGTCCACAGTGCAAGCACTAACTGTTTTTCGTCGTGAGACAGTAATTGAAGGGAAGATTGAAGCTGCTAGAATATCTTACCGTAACAATAACTTGAAAGAAATGTTTGTTCAAGATAAAGGGTGGAACATCTTGCTGGAGTCGTTACCTCAAAACATCACAGGTTAGCGTGTGTTTTTGGTTTTATTTGTATATAGGAATTTCTTATCTGAACCTCGTTCTACTTGACGTTATCACAGTAGTATATTAACACTTTATCAAACTACTTCATTTTCAGGCTTTTACACTTTTGAAGATGACTTTACATCTAAGAATCTTCACGGAGAAGTGTTTGTAGGAGAAGTAAAGCTTTCGGACACTTCACACGGTGTGCTGAAGACCGACGAACCCGCCATAGTGAACGGTAACTTGTTGTTCTCGACAGAAGTTAACATTAAAACCTTGTCTGTACAAGGTGTATTGAACGACGTCTCATTCGAAAAGTTGTTGTCCTTTTTGATATCTGAAGATTGCGCGGAAATCCGAGACGTTTCGGAAGACTCGATAATTCGGGAAGTAAATGTGCAGGGTAACTTAACACTGGTGTTCCTAAATGGAGAAAATTTCCCACATTTTATCAACGACGTTGTTTCCATTTCTGCCTCTCATCAGGTAACTGACTTTAAAAACTGCATTTAAATCTTTTTGAAAAAATTACTTAATTGTTCTCACGACTTTGCCTGTTCAACGTGAATCAATCGTCATTTTGTTGCTGTCATTAAGTCTAAAGAAAAATAACTTTAATTACATAATTTTTATGATCCCAGGGTTTGCGTTGACAGGCACGAGCTCCCTCGTGTGGAGATCGGCTACATCGCACTAAATAGTTCCTTTACTGGTGTTCTGGTTGTATACTGGCTGTCCTATTGATTTAGGCGCGGCATGGCCAGGTGGTTAGGGCGCTCGACTCGCAATCTGAGGGTCGCGGGTTCGAATCTCCGTCACACCAAACATGCTCGCCCTTTCAGCCGTGGGGACATTATAATGTGACGGTCAATCCCACTATTCGTTGGTAAAAAGAGTAGCCCAAGAGTTTGCGGTGGGTGGTGTTGACTAGCTGCCTTCCCTCGAGTCTATCACTGCTAAATTAGGGACGGCTAGCACAGACAGCCCTCGTGTAACTTTGCGCGAAATTCAAAACAAACAAACAAACAACCTATTGATTTATCGTCTTTAATTCCCCTAACGATACTTTGAAGACCTCTCATGGCTGCTTTCAGTGTTTGTGCAGGAAAAGTCTATATTATGATTAAGATTGTGATATATTTGATAAAAGTGGGTTCTTCCGTAAGTTTTTAATCTTACTTTAGCTCAATCGTTGCCTGGCGTAGCACCTACATTAAAGTTATGGTCTTACCATATAGTTGTTTTTGTTACCTGCCACCCATCTGGCGACTAAGTACTCTGACTTGTTGTTTTATTCTGTTGGTGTTACTATCTTTCTGCAGTTCCATACACAAAGCAACTTACTTAAATTGGTAAAAGCGGCGAACAGCAAATAGTGTGACGAACGTTTGCGACTTAATCTCAGAAAGTAGTGCGTACAACTCGATAAGATACAGCATGATTACTATCCCACGATTAGCATCAACTGTAACACATCTTTAGTATAAATATTTTACACATTAAGTGTTATAAGAAAATCAATACTTCCCGATCTAATGACCATCCTCAATTTAATGTAACACCACTATCAATTGTTCTAACCATCCGCATATACTAATTGAATCGTCGTCGCTATTGCCCCAGTAATATTGACGAACAAGTATTGTCGTTACCAGAAAAGCACCTAAGTGTCTCTGTTATCGTTCCTGTCATTCGTATAGCAATGTGCGCAGTGTCTTGGCATAATTTCGTATGTTCGTGGGTGATCACTTTGTGTAAAGTTAAAATGTATATTAACTCTTCCGATTTGTAAATCCTATAAAAGTGATAGAATTGATAATTACAATTCGCATCACAAAACTTTGTTAGTGACATTTGTATAAATGTTCAATACGAGGGCTTATCAGGCCGGCTATAATACGATATACATGGGAGCCAAAGTTTCTCTTTACCACTAGATATGGTAGTAGTGTTGTCATTTTTTTCTTTCATTTATATGTTGGAATTTGGAATACTACTAAAGGTTCATTCAGGTGTTGTTAGCTATTTGTTTTACTAATTACTATTGCTTGTATTTAAGAGTCTGTCCTCAAAGATATTTCTCGGCGACGTCGTATTAAATGGAGGTATGGAGATAGGCATACTTGAAGTTGGTGAGACAGTGAACGACGTACATATTCAACAGTTTGCTACTGATGCCGTTTACTTGGGAAAAAATGCATTGATCAATAGTAAGTGTGTTTTTTTTTCAGCACAAAACTATACAATAGGGGCTATCTGTACGATGCCCACCATGAATATCTAAGTCCGATTTTTAGTCTTGTAAGCTAATCGACGATAATTGATTAATTTTGACTGACTTAATTCTTTTTTTATGAATTTTTTTTACGAAAGCATAGCTTTCGGTAACCAATGTTTTGGGAGTCAAATTCAGCCCGTTGACAAATATTGAAGCGAGTAAAAGCAAGTATTAAACATTGTTTATTTTTAACACTGTAGTAATTTACTTTTATTTTTTCCTTTGAAAATAAAAAGCTTAATCTATACCGAAATAATGTCTTTAAATTTATGGAACTCTGTTATCCATCACTCTGCAACTATGACCCATGCTTAAATCCGTAGGTCTCTTCCCTCTTCCCACAAGGTTACCTTTCCTGTTCCTAAAATCTTTCAAATCAGTATACGTTAAACCACACGTGTTAAAAAATTTGTATATAATAAAAGCTGCACTTTAAAATCAAGAATAACTGGGAAAAAAAAGTCTTGGGGGGGGGGGGATTTACAAGCTTGACATTAAAAAAAAATAAAATAAATAAACTGCCAGAATAACTGCAAATTCACGTAATGCTGTTCTTAGTAAAAAAAAAAAAAAAAAAGGGGGGAACGGGGGGGCGGAAGACGTATTAAGTAGTAGTAAACGAACCCTTAACCTTTTACTTGAAGTTAAGTTAAGTTTAAGTTTTAATTG
>NW_013669475.1:33010-34134 GCF_000517525.1 Limulus polyphemus
AAAAAAAAAAAAAGGGGGGGGGGGCGGGCGAAGCTTAATTAGTGTAGAAACCACCTTTAACTTTCTGAAAGTTAGATAAGTTTATTTATGGCCCTGTTCCATTTTTTTAGAAACACCTTAATTGGACCCCATGATGCGCTGACTTAAAGGAGAGGGGGGGGGGCTTAAATTTTATTATCTATGGAAAATATAGAATGGACGACGTATTGAATTAAATTCTTCATTGGTCAAAGTTTTAATAAATTAGAAATGCGAATATTGAGTTTTTGTGGACCCCCTTCTAATATTACCGGCAAACCACATTATATTAAACTCGGACCATGGCCGAACGTGAGGATTTAATTCGGTGTAGACATACATGGTCAGATTGAATCGGAGACAATACCTAGAATTAATCGTTTAAAGACGTTTGGTTAATTTTTATTCTGACTTGTTTGGAAATTTTGCTGACTACATTTTACAATGTTTATTAACTTGATCGTTACATTACTGTGTTAATAAAAAGTGTGAATGTTAATTTCATTGTTTATTTTAGATAAGAAAAACTTCAAAAACCACACTGTGGTAGCGGAAATTGTGCTTTATGGCCATTTGAATTCCATCAATCTAACGGACACAGTACTTTCTAGCGGTACGTTCACGATATTGGAAGTTTGGGAAAACTAAATAACTTGATCATGGGGCTATGAAATGTTCAGTATCATAACATATGCTTTTTTTTTTTCATGACTTAATTTAATGTTTTGGCTGTAAGAAACTAATTATAAACCTCCTTAAAGACATTGAGTATCATTAAAACGTGTTAAAGTAGGCCTACAAATATTCCCAGGCCTAACGGTTTCTCAACTTTAACTTCGTAAAAGTTTTTATCGAAAATCTTGCACTAACAAGCCTTATTTCCTAGCACTGAGTATCTAATTATGGAAAAATGCGTAGTAAATTAACTTTTTTGTACTTGTAATTAAAGGAAGGGCTGACAGAGATCTAAAGTTCGAATCTGTGGTGGTAATGTCGGAGGTAGAGGTTTCTCAAACGGTTAACGGTGTATCGTTAATACGTGAATGGACTAACACTTGGCTGAAGGATACAGATTCGACACCTCTCACCCTTGTAACTACGGTAAG
>NW_013669475.1:34155-42796 GCF_000517525.1 Limulus polyphemus
GTTAACGGTGTATCGTTAATACGTGAATGGACTAACACTTGGCTGAAGGATACAGATTCGACACCTCTCACCCTTGTAACTACGGTAAGCGTGGAAACGGTAGTTAAATATATCGGTCTTTTTGAAATCTAAATGATAAACACTAAAATATTAAATGTTTGAAAAATACAAACCACTAGAATATCGCTCGTATCTTTTAAAGAATTTTGTTAACGTAGAAAGAAAGTAGTTAAGTCGAACATCAAAATGAATCTATATAATAATACTGTCTACATGCCCATGTAACTACTTCGCCCCCTGTTGATGGATCTTCACCAGATTTGGCATGATTTATTGGATCTATGCGGAGATGAGTGCAAACTTGTAGTTTTTTTTTTTTTTATTGGAGTTTTGAGTTTTTCACAATTACATAAGTGACCAAACTTTTCATGTCCTAAGATATGTAAATTCATGATTAATGAAAGGTTAACTTCTGTCCAAGGGACGGGTACTCTGGGTACTGTAGCTAGTTGTAAATAGTTTACCTTTTCATTGAAGTTTTGATTAAATATAGATCTTATTCGACGATCGTAATGAAATCGTAAAAAAACTAAGCGCTACGTCTTTAAAGGATTGTTTAAAGATTTAAATTTCGTGCATACCAAGTCCCGTCATTACTGGTGTCTATATGACACGCACACTAGTTGCAAGCAGTGGAGATGTTTAATTAACAACTTGTTAAATGAACGTTACAGGATAAACTTAATCTGGTAAATGTAGTTTTATATCCGTCTTAAAACCTAGTTTTAGCCTATTTTATGTATGCTTATCACTTGAAACATGATTCCCTACGTTTCAAACTATGTATTTCTGTAAACTGAATGCGAACACCTTGTTAACTATAGAAGAAAAACTTAATTACTTAACAAGTACTTAATTTAAGAAAATTTAACAAATATTTAGAAATTTCGTTTTTGATTTTTAAATTTATTGGAACATTATTTAATAAATTGTCTTTGATTCGCAGGGTACGATTATATTTCTTGTAAATGTTTCTACTGCAAAAATAAATGAAGTTTCTTTGTCATCGGATACTTCTGAAATATCTCCCACTTTTCACTTCAAAGACTGTTTCAGGGTTAATGGAAACTTAAGAGGTAAGTAACATTTCATACTTCACGTAGGTTAACAAAGTCATCTACAAAACGTTAACTTATTACTAGGTAAATTAATAACCTACCTATTGAACCAGATTTTCTGAGAGATTCAAATTACTTCGTACTTTCGCCTTTTGTTTTAAAATGAAGGCTCCATCTGAGTATAATGGACTTTTCAGTTTCGGACAAAGGTGGTGTTTATCAAACCATTAAATAATTCTTGGTGTCCTAAGAAAACTGCGTATAACAATTATGAAACAAAATTAAAATATTTACATTGATTGTGTGTTGAACCCCTTATTTTTCAAGGACAGAACTTCATTTTCAACTCTGGAAATACTTTGTTTTCAGTTTTGGATAAAGGTAAACCTACGAGTATAATGACGTTAAACAATTAAACGGTCAAAATAACTGGAAATCTGTGAAACAGTTTATATTATCGTGAAAGGAATTCAGTAGATCGGAAAATAAACTTGCTGGTACAAGAACTACTCTGGCTAAGGTATAATATATCAGTAGTTAACAAGTTATTTTTGAGTTGGTTTTAACTGATCAATCACTACATTTATATATTTAAGAAAATACATAAGCGATTGATTTATAATTCAGCTCCAATATGTTCTAATGTTACTTGTAGGAGTAAAGAACTTGAGGCTTATGGTTCGAATCCCGTACTATAATTGGTGAGCATTAACTATTCATTATAAACAAGTTTCGTATTTGATCTACGAGCATGTTTCAGATCGTGACATGTTAAAATAATGGGACCAGATCTCGTACAAACTAAGAGTGGAAATTAGAATACATCGTCAACAACCACAAACAAGTTGGTCCGGAGGAAACTTTTTGTTCTGACTGTACCCTAAGTTACAAAACATTCTCTGCATTTTATGAAGTGATATTTGTTTAATATAGGAAGTCGGGGATAAAATAAAACTATCTTCCTGTGTATAGAAGTTTCAGTTTTCGTGTTCTATCAGTGTATTTCGAGAAGTAGGCTTCCCTTAAAATTTTGAAATACCTGATCTAAGAATATATCTAAATATAAATAGTCACCATTTCGAAATGGATTAGATTAAGTTTTTATATTTTTAACTAACATCGAAGAAAAAACCTTGTAAACTGAACAATTTTGTAAACAATATTTTCAATGTTTTTTGTTGTTGTTTAATGTCCCTTTGCTAGAGGAACTCCTTTTTACGATGGCGCAATAGGTAGAACGTTCGCTAATATTAAGGATAAAGAAGCTTTATGAAATATTTAGAAACAAAGGTTCATGATAAATACATAAGTGAATCAAGAGTGTTTCAGTTCAATGTTAAGATTATTTATTACATTCTACTCTGCAGTTACGTCTTTTTGTTTATCGATCAAAGCTAAGTTAGGCTTAGTTACCATTTAACGAGAAATTCTTATTAACGTTAATGAATTTAGGTCTACAACTTCTGTGAAAGTGAACGCAGCCTGATGACAACAGTATCGCGAGTTTGTGTAAATAAAGTTGAATAACTAATTAGTTAATTACTCTTGCCTATTTCTTGTAACATCGTTCAACACCATAGCAATTTTAGTTCCATTATTAGTGCATTCTATTTTCTTATTTATCACATACTATTGTAGAAGCTTCTGCTGTATACATTGAGCATTCTATAACTTGATTTAACAAATGCATCCCAGTGGCGTAGTAAGGGTTCTCAGCACCAGGGGGCAAAGACACTTTTGGCGCCCCCACACCTGAAATGTTTTGATTATTTGTTTTGTGACTCATTACCCACTTAATAACAGTAACATAAAGAATTAAATACCGCCTTACACAGGCCTAAAATAAAGTCACAAGATAACATCTCGCGATATCACAACTGTAAACCTGGAACTAATAGCCTACTAGGTGTACTTACATAATTTGTAAACCATATTGATATTTGTCATCCAGCATTGTTCAAAGTCACATAGTTAGAGTAATCCTTCAAGCATGCAGAATAAATTTCTGTTATATCCCTAGTTTTGAAAGTTGTTTTATATGAGAAGCCAGTCACTTGTGGTGTACATGGATTATAAAGCAGATTGATAAAATACTACTTAAGTTTACAAATACCGAATTTTATTAGTTTACAAAACTGTACATATACAGTCTCCTAATAATAGTTCCAAGATTAAGTAACGATTCTCATTTGTTGGTGCACGTGATTTCTGATCACTGAAGGTCTTGTTAATTAACATTTAACTTTTGATCGAAGAAAATTCAAATCAACTAACCCAGTATTGTTGTTTAACTGCAGTGCAATAAACGTGTGGTATTGGCCAATATTCTGAAAATACTGCTTATAAACTAATCGTTAATTTGTTAAATATTAAACTTAAATATTTGGTCGACTATTTTAGTATCTTAATTTATTTTTATAGCAAAGCCTTCATCACTTTAGTTATTTGGCTATACACTGAAATTCTCTTGGACATTTCTAAAATTAAATAAGCCGAACAGTCGCAATATATTTATTTACTTGGAGAAGGATGTCACTTAGTCCTAGCTGTACGATCTGACTAAGAGTGCTCGCTCGAAACGTCATCCTTTTTTAAATAAACGTTAAAACTTGCCGATTGCTCAACCTATTGATATTTTAATTTCGGTGACGTGGAACCCACTTTGAGACTAATAATGGCTGGAGACGGCTTATGATGACAAAACCTTGTACATTTGCTGTTATGTTAAAGTTATATTAAAGTTTTTCTTCATTACCAATTCAAGCCGTCTCCAGTCATTACTATTGATATTTTCGTCGCCTATGCGGTTTTAACTCTTTTTATTGGACATTTTTCAACCAGCTACCTAAATCTTACTCTATAAACCACAGTGAATATTTAATATGTGCGAGTGCATCTTTTTGTCATATTAACTTTTAATAGTGACAGTGGTTTTAATTGAGCAAGTAATCTTTATTTTCTCTTCAGGATTAATAAATAACGTAAACTTGACGTTGCTGACCTCTGAAGCAGTTCTGCTGGACACCGACCAAAATATCGAAGAAGAGTTTATATTCGTTGGTCCAGTTCAGTTTGGACATCAGGATACCTCGCTGGAGGAACTCTACAGGAGGACTAAAGAAATAGCAGTTAAAACCTACAACAACGAGAGGGTCATTGAATACTTGCAACATCTAGCAGGTATACAATTAAAATGTCCGTTAATTTTGGTTTAAGTGGAAAGTGTCGTCGAATTTCATGGACAGTTAATCAGATACTAAAACATAGAATATAAACGTAATGAAACTCGAATTTTAAAAATACACGAACGCAAAAGAATATATTAGAAAGGTTTTAATTAAACACCCAAACCTGAACAAAAGTCAAGTGTACAGCTTGAACTGCATATATAGATAAAATTTCAATTTTACAAATTGTACTAACACGTGTTCGTAGGTGTATACTTCTAACTAGCGTGTCGTCTTGCCAGTGAATCGTCTTGTCTTCTGTCGTAGGCAGAAATTCATTTACCATACGACCAGTGAAGATAAAATGTCTAATTTTAAACACTCATTGAATTAATAAAATATCTGTAAACCATTTGTACTTTAATTTATGGGTAAAGCAGTAACAGGGAGATCAAAGGTTTGTTTGTTTTGTAGTTAAGCACAAAGCTACACAATGGGCTATCTGTGCTCTGCCCACCACGGGTATCGAAACCCGGTTTTTAGCGTTGCAAGTCCACAGACATACCGCTGTGCCACTGGGGTGGGGGGGGGGAGATCAAAGGAAAGATTATTTCCCCCGAAATTTTTGAAAACGTAGGAGGCGGTAGCGGTCACCTCAAGTAGACCAACTACTACTGGGATCAAAACATTTCTGTATAGTCTACATTTTCAATATTTCTATTACCACCAGTCTAGAATTACTTACCCAGTAAGAATGCAAGTTGTTCGACTAAAAATTCCACCGGTAGAAAGTTCCTACACTTCTGAAGAGTTTTCTTGTACGTGGATTTCGAGCCCAACCTAAAATACTGCTTCGCGAGTTTGTTTTTCTTTCTTTTAAGAAATAATATTAAAATGAAGTTAATTCACAGTTTTAACCTCTGTTTGAGTAATTTCAGTACAAATCTGGCGAAGCGAGAAACAAGACTTGTATAAACTAGTCAGGCGCACGGTCAACGTCGGATATTAACGAATTTTAAATAATAACCCCTTTCTAAAGTGAGTTCAACAAGACTATGTAACCCTGAAAATGTGTCAACACGAGCTTGTTTGGCTAGACATACAAATTTTACAATGAGAGATAGAGAATATAATCAGGAACTAAAAGCAACTCGATCTACGCATGTCTGAAAATTAACGTACAAGTGACTGTTGTTATATAGGTATTATATAAAAGTGGACATTCTATATTCCGACGCCTCTACTTCGAGGATAATTTTTAAATCTCCATCGCTGATCTTAAACTTTTGGGGAAATAATTCGTTATGTTCCATTCAGGAAAATATATCTTGTGAAAAACAAATAATTGGGGTTTTATCCTGACTTGACGTTACTGCACAGAAAAATTATCAAACTTTTTGACTTCATTTAAAGTCAATCCAGTATTTGTCTCTTCCCCCCCCCCTCCTCCCCCTCCCCCCCACTCTCACTCGCTCATTCCAGTGGGTGCGCGATAAGGTTGTGATGAGTGGGCTCGTAATTCTGGGTTCAATTCCTTTAGTATGTAAAACACATCCCTATTGTAGAAGTTTACAATTAACAATGAATTATTTTTATTGTTGAATGTTTGCTTTTCATATCAAGACAATATTTTAATTGACTTAAATTCCCGTAAAACCGGGTTAGGCTGGCATGGTTATTGGTAACGAAGTACTTTGATTGGTTTATTTTTATATTAGCTTACTTGTGACTTGGCTTGTTCTTCGCCGAATCAAATACTGTATATCGAGTTCCCCTTTATACCTAACTATTTCTGTAATATATTTTTAGAATGTCTCACGACTTTAGACTATTGGGTGATGAACATGCAACTTGAATATCGCGGAACTCGACTGCAGTCTTTCAACATGGGAACATTTCTGGTAATAATAGCTTGGATCTATGATGAAGAACATCACTTGAGAACGATCGTGTATTCTTACCGACCGGACAGGGCATTGGTTGAATTCCGTAAGTACAACAAACGGGTTGTTTCATTGGTTGAATTCCGTAAGTACAACAAACGGGTTGTTTAAGAAAAGTTGATCAGAGTTTTTCACTAACAACTTTATTTAAAGTGTTGTAATGAATGAACACTTGGATAAATACAAGATCACCGATAAAGATTACAAGCTTTTCGTGTAACTTTTATAAAATTTAAAGATCGGCGATTTACTGTTAGATTTAAATTTTGTTGCAAGTCTCGAATTCGTTCAGTTTAGGACAGGTGTATTGGGAACTGGCACGTGTCGCAGCTCTAACACAAGTATCAACAGTTTAACACTTTAGGACAGGTGTATTGGGAACTGGCACGTGTCGCAGCTCTAACCCAAGTATCAACAGTTTAATACTTCATAATATTGACAACCACAAGTGCTTAATCGGCAGCTTCAGATAAAGTGGGCCAATCAGTCTTCCCAACTGTTAAACTTTAAAAATTCACATTTACTCCGTCATACATTCTTTATCGAAGCTCTATCTTGAGGATTATATCCGATTATTCCTGGGGAGGATTGATCGGAGAACAACGTTCTGAACTTCAATACGAGGAAAACTCTCAATTTCATGGTGTACAGCCTCCCCCTCCCCCCCATGCTAATCTCAAAGGCTATGCGAGGTAAACAAGTGATGTAATACTAGAATACTTGTGTTCGAACAATAACACCAACCTCATCCCGGTGAAGACACTGCACTTTTACATCTATTGGGCAAGTATACTGTAGCAAGAAGTGAACCAGCTTTAACAGTAACCTACTTTTAGTTAGTTGTAGGGTGTGAGGAACTACATCTATTGGGCAAGTTTACTGTATTAACAAGTGAACCAGCTTTAACAGTAACCTACTTTTAGTTAGTTGTAGGGTGTGAGGAACTACATCTATTGGGCAAGTTTACTGTATTAACAAGTGAACCAGCTTTAACAGTAACCTACTTTTAGTTAGTTGTAGGGTGAGGGGGGGGGGGGATTTGAACGTGATGCTAAAATACATTTTACGGGTAGCTTCAGATCCAGTAAGTTAATCGCTCAAATAACTGAATATAACCTTATTAATGTTGTTTATCCAACAGAGCTAGTCCACGACGAGTCTCTTCTGTGGTATGTATCAAAACAGCCGGACAGTGAATACCTGATATCCGTGAGCAATACTTCTCCAGGTAAATATTAAAGTTGTACGTATAATTGTCCTACTAAAGAACTTTAGTATGAACTTGTTATATTGAACATTTTAAATCTTTGTTATCCACAAGTAAACGCAAACACTGCAGGCTCCGTGATAGGACTAAATAGGCTTAACACTCTTAGCTGTGGGTACGTTACAAGTAACTATCGTTCCCGCTATTCGTTTAAGAGTAACCATGTATGCGATGTGGAGGGAAAGGGGTAGATAAATGTTTGAATTTTCAATAACTATCATTTGTTATAGAGATGAACGTTTAGTTCTGTACATGTTTATATCAAAGTCTTGACAAAAAAAAAAAGTAAAGAATGGCTAAAACTCTCTCAATATGCGCGTGTCATATTTTTGGTAACATTGTTTTTTGCTATTTTCTGTCAAATCATTTAGACTGTTCTTTTTTGAACTTCCTTCTATAATAGAAACCATCGCTGTCTTCAGACTACAAAGGGATACCATGACACTTGAGTTCCTGTCAGTTCTCAGTCAGTACATCACGGAAGTGATAGTTATTGAGGAAGTGGGACATCCTTATTTGGTGGTCCTGCGGAAGGATGGGACTGTTGGTATTTATGATCCTCTTTTTGAGGAAGCGAAGCACCGTGAAGAAGTGGGACTTTCAGGTACGTTATTCCCAATGGGGGGGGGGCGGTAAGTATGTCCTGCAGTCCCCACAATTTAGGGGGAAGGGGAGCAAAAGGAGGCCCGATTCAGCCAGTATTGTAACTACAATTATAGGTAAATAAATGCAGGGTCCAAATTACTGTATATAGGGGGGGGCATATTTTGTAGTGTGTGTGTGGTATTTGTGTCTTACATAATACACAGACTGGTATATGTACATTGAAATATGTACAGAAATGTAGTGTGTGTGTGTGTGTGTGTGTGTGTGTGTCTTACATAAAGCACCGACTGGTATATGTACATTAAAATATGTACAGAAATGTAGTGTGTGTGGTATTTATATATTGCATAATGCACCGACTAGTATATGTACATTAAAATATGTACAGAAATGTTGTGTGTGTGTGTCTTACATAATGCACCGACTGGTATATGTACATTAAAATATGTACAGAAATGTTTTGTGTGTGTGTATACATATGAATATGTATAATTTTTTTTTACATTGCAGTGGCTAAAGTAACACTCGTAGTTTAACTGA
>NW_013669475.1:43113-47208 GCF_000517525.1 Limulus polyphemus
AAAAAAAAAAAAAAAAACCAACGCTGGTGCGGGAACGGATCAATAGTTTGTTTGAAGAGTTAACCTGGGCGAGAACCTCCTGAATATGATAAATTTTGTTAATTTTTTCTGTACAAGTAGTTTCTAATTATTTGTATAATCTGTAATATATCTTTTAGGAATTCCGTAAATTTTGTGTGTTTTCACTAAAACTGAAAAACTCTATTCTCTACAAATTGTTATCTGTATATCAACTTAAAAATTGGTTAGAATTATACCTTCTGGAAACCACTGTGAATCTTAAATTTACGACACCAAGTATCTTCGCTTGATGTAAAAAATACTTTTATATTTTAAAGGCATGTATTGGGCTAAAAAAATTATCTTTCTCTGGGTGGGAAAAAAAAATTTATCAAATCTACTCCACAAACTGAACAGAAGAAAGTAAAATTTGGCTTGCGAAAAATGTTTGTCAAAACGATATAACGTTGACCTTGCAGGAGTGAAAAGTCTGCTATCCTACAACGATGACAACATCACATATTTGGTGATCAGTGGAGAAAATGGACTACATCTGTTAGTTCTGAACAGTGGATTACTCGTCACCAAACAGTGGATAGCCTGTACTGCCATAGACTTCTGTTCTTATTTCAAACGCTCGTTTTATCATTATCTGGTTTGTGGACAAAATAATCCAGACCTAAGCAGTGGAGGGATATTGGTAGGTGTTGTTACTGATGCCTAACCTTTCCCTTGTTTGTCATTGACGTAAGGTGTTGTGACTGATGCCTAACCTTTCCCTTGTTTGTCATTGACGTAAGGTGTTGTGACTGATGCCTAACCTTTCCCTTGTTTGTCATTGACGTAAGGTGTTGTGACTGATGCCTGACCTTTTCCTTGTTTGTCATTGACGTAAGGTGTTGTGACTGATGCCTGACCTTTCCCTTGTTTGTCATTGACGTAAGGTGTTGTGACTGATGCCTGACCTTTCCCTTGTTTGTCATTGACGTAAGGTGTTGTGACTGATGCCTGACCTTTCCCTTGTTTGTCATTGACGTAAGGTGTTGTGACTGATGCCTGACCTTTCCCATGTTTATCATTGACGTAAGGTGTTGTGACTGATGCCTGACCTTTCCCATGTTTATCATTGACGTAAGATATCTTGAGAAAGTTGCAAGGGCTTCAGAAGAAGAGTAAAGGCTTGTACCAATTTGCCCAATATAGGGATACCAGCACCCATTTCGCTCCCTTCCCCAACTTAAATTTGAATGTATGATACAAAGTAGACTCCCTATTAACAGATTTTGATAACTTTAATATCTGGAGTGGAGATAAGAATCGAAACTCGAGTAAGATTCTAGTAAGAACTAGGTAACGTAAGTTGGCTATTGAATAGTTTAGTTTTACCTTAGTTTCGCTTGTACTTGGCTTTTTTTAATGTTTATAAAATTTTGGCACCCACTCCATCAAAATATACCACAGCTACTTAAGTGCAGAACTTATCAAAGAGTACTCTTCTCACCCACCCCCTCCCGAACCTCCTAGTTGTAGCCTACTGAGCTTCAAAGACTTCAATCTTTACTCCTTATACCCCACCAACACCTTTTACTTACAAATTGAACGTAAATCTCTACTATAAGTCTGACTAAACTTAAAAGGGGAATTAAGGGTTGTTAACCAAAGATCTTTCAATATTAAAAAAAAAAAAAGTTCAACATATTTTGTATTGAACTATGAAAGGTCACTTTGGACACGATAGGAACTATGTTCAGTGGACTGAATCTTCTATATTTTGTATTGAACTATGAAAGGTCACTTTGGACACGATAGGAACTATGTTCAGTGGACTGAATCTTCTATATTTTGTATTGAACCATGAAAGGTCACTTTGGACACGATAGGAACTATGTTCAGTGGACTGCATCATCTATATTTTGTATTGAACCATGAAAGGTCACTTTGGACACGATAGGAACTATGTTCAGTGGACTGCATCATCTATATTTTGTATTGAACTATGAAAGGTCACGATAGGAACTATCGGTAGTGGACTGCATCATCTAAAGATGTTGAAATTCCTATAATTTAAATGTACTTAAATGGCTAACTTTCATGTTTTCCTTACACTCGCTCGCACATGTATAACACTTTTTATTTGTGAATGGGACTTCTTTATATGTAAGAAACTTGCGAACGTGTATAAAATTAGAATATTTAACTCTTAATATATTGTGCGAGTTGTGAAATACATTATTATAAGGAATATGGTAATAACGGAACGGATCTCTATAGATCCCAGGGTTCTACTGACCTGTCATTCTCTTAACGGGTTTAAGTTCGTGTTTACTTATTCAACACGAGTCTATTTAACGAAGAATTGTTTAAACATTTGTTTAACAACCAGTAAAAGCTTGGAATGGTCTATTCTTTCATTGGTGTGTGTGTGTGTGTCTGTGAGCCAGACTAGTTTCGGAGAATTCCACTCCTCATCAGTGACCCTGGACACTACCACCAATGAAATATCAGACCAAACCAAGACTTTATACCAGTGAGGTATTGAAAATCAAACTGGTGTATTTACATGTTTTACAATCACAAAAAAAGAAACCCATCATTATATAGGTATTTGGAGAACTTGTAGCATACCGCCACTAATTTAATTATTCGTAGTTGTTAGGTGCCCAGTGTCGGTTAACAATACGAAGAATTAAATTGTGGCGGAATGCTACAAGTTCTTCAAATACCTATAAAAATGAAAGGTTTTTTTGTGAGTGTAACTACACCAGTTTGATAGACTTTTGTTGTCTTAACAACAAAACAGGCGTGCATAATGCATTATATGAATATTTCACTTAAGATAATATAACCTTTATTTTAATTGGTTGTTTTTACCGTCCCCTGCTTTACGATACAGTTATAGAACGTTTACCCTTCTCTTCCCACTACGAAAAATAATCTTAACTGCAAGAGTTGATGTGTAACTAGTGCTAAGAATATTTTGGTATCTATTTATAGGTTTTCAGAACCAATCTGTACGGAGAATTTAAACTCTGGCAAGTGCTTCCGATGCATCTCGTTAAACATATGGAAGTGTTTACGTGGGGTTGCTTGCCTGACGTATTCCTGATTGTTCTTGATGGACCAACTAACGTGGAGAGTCACGAACAATGCAATCTAATCATTTATCGCTTGGTCGGTAAGTAACGGAATAGCATTGATTTTTTTTTTTTATTGTTTTTCTTTGTTAGCCATTGGTTGTTTTTTGTATCGATGGGCGTGGTAGAATAATTGTATAAATATTCGAATATCACGTGCTGTATCTTTATTGAGTATCAGTCTGAGCGATGAAGCAAAGAATACGGTTTGTGTATGTGACAACTAAACTAGCATTTATTTTCAGACAACTTTCAAATGTGGCTAACAATACCAATATATGGCGGTAGCTATGTCCATACGTTCGAGATAAATGGTCGGCAACACTTGGCCGTATGTCGAGACAAGTACTCTCCTATCATCATACTTAGAGGAATTAATTCAGGTAAAAATTTTATTTGAAATGTTAAGTACCATTAACTTAACCCTATGACTACGGGTACTAACTTTCTCAGTAGGCAATGCAAGTGTGCATTTATGAAATGAAAAAATGATAGAGAACTTATCTTTTAATGGATTTCTGATTGTATTTTTATAAATAGTAGCATAACATTCAATTATTTGTACAAAATTGTATTCTTTAATGAAGTTTAAAGAGGAATTTAATGAAAAAATTCCTAAAATACGTTTTAGACTGTAAATAAGCGCCCTCTACGAAGAAATGTTTTTTCAAAAAATTTTTTTAAGATATTTCCTTTAATCTCAGCACTGGTTCTGCCATCTATGATTAGTATCTAAACCTTTTTCTAGTCTGGTTTCTTTATAAAACTGCGTCTGGGCGTGTTAAACCTCAGTTGTAAAACTTTTAGCCAATCCTAGTCGAAAGTGTCAATTTCAGTACCAATTATTCCAATTGCTGTGTCTCCCGTTTGACAAATCATAGGATGATAAGGAAAGCACGTGATGAAACGTTGTTCTCTGGATTTTACAATATGAATGTGAATGGTGCATATTATTGTAACT
>NW_013669475.1:47617-51866 GCF_000517525.1 Limulus polyphemus
TATATCTGTTTATATTAATTATTATATTGAAAAATTAACTCAAAATAGATATATTTTTTAGGAAAGAAGTTGATCCACGATTGTTAGGGTTAAGAGTTGCCGAGTGCAAAGTCTTTACATGAATTAGACATAGGACTTTGAACTGAAAGAGTTTGTGATTTTTTATATTCTTTTGAATTTAAATTTGTAGTTTTAAGCTCAATAATTTAGCATAATTTTATATCTAGTTCATAATAATATGATTCAGTATTTAGAATGAAAAACGTGTGTGATTTGTACGTAATACTATTAGTACCACAAAAGAATTTTATATTTTTCCTTCTTACAATCTTTGCTTTGTAGTAAGACCCACACTTCTGTTGTTATATACATAGTTTATTCTGATATTTTACAAATGGTTCAAACTCAGTAGTGACAACAATAAAAACCCATATGTTGGTTGTGGAACAGGCTAAATACATTCATCTCAATAATACAGGGAAGCTATGACATTCTCACAGTTGGGGGTCTCAATACATTGAAGTGCCTAAGTTTCGCATTCCAACATAAATCTTGCCTGTAATGAGAGGAATGTGACCAGGACTAATCTTTTAAGTGCTGTAAAGTAATTTTCTTTGTAATTTATGGTGTCTGTATCGTTTGGTAATCTCTTCTAACAGGATGTATCCAGTAACAAGGGGTCAGGCTCAGGTGGTGTTTATTGAAACCACCTGTACTATAAACTGTTACATACATTTGTTAGTAGTGGCAATTGGTTTTGTCTCTATTCTGAAACAACATACACGGACATATGTTGAAATAAACTTGTTTGAGAGTTCAAAGAAATGATATTCAATACCGAAAAGCTTTCTTACTATCATATCTACAATAACGTTCAAATGCGCTCGCGCTTGGTTGAACGAGAGTGACCACCAAAAAGGGTAAGATAGTTTACGGACAACGTATAAAGTTCACGCTGCTGACCCCACGGTTTATTCGGCACAATAAACACCAAAGTAGACTGCAATGAAACAAACAAATTTGAAATAAAAATATATTTATGAAACAAAATTAAATTTTTTTTATGTACATATATAAACATGAAATCCTAGTTAAAAATAAAAATACTCATTTATTGTTTAGGTTTATTTACAAATATTATTTACGGGTCTCTATATTACTTGAAACCATAAGAAGTATACGTGATTATTAAAAAGATTAAAAATAGATAAAATTTGTATTTTATGAATGATACAATTTTTGGGGGATTTCAAAATAATGTACTAAAACATTAAAAGTAACAAGTTCAAATCTGTAGCAAATATAAATATTGTAATCATTTCTTATAAATACGATTTCCTAATGTAATTTTCCAAGATATTAAAGATCATAATGCAAAAAAACTAAACTTATTAAAAGTAACAGGCTTTATGTTTCTTAACCTACCTACATATGTCAAAGTATTTATGAATTTTCGAAAATATTCGTCCACTAGTTTTATTGTTGGAATGAAATATAGCGAGACTTGCATTGCCTACTAAGAAAGTTAGAAGCCGGTAGTCGTCGGGTTAATATTTCGTTAGATTCATTTCAACGTTTTATTACCAAACTTAGTAATGTAACGAACTGTGTTTTTTTGTTTGTTTTTTCGTGAAAATTAATTCGTTAATGCAGATTTCGCCAATCGAGGGCGCTTTTGTTATTGTAGCACTATTAGTTTTCATTAATTTGACTTGCAGGTAGTTGCTAACATTCTGTCGAGCTCGGTCAGTATTCTCGTACAACTTGCTACCTAAAGTAGGTCGGATATTTATAATACTGGTTAATATTATGCTCTAGACCATAGTTTTACATCATAAACTTTCATCTGTTTGTCAACGAATTAAAGGTAAACCGTTAGTTTATTTCAGACACGTGCTAGGTAGATATCTCGCCTACTTAAATCCATATTTCATTGGTTGGTTTTCGTGGTTAATTCAACGAATCTGGAAAGCTCCAGAGCATTGATAACCACGAGTCTTGTTACTTCTATCGCCCAGCATCTAAGGGACTCGTTTATTTACCTTTTAATTTCAAGAATGAATTTGTAATAATGAACATATTAGGGTATTTCTTACACTTGTGTGTTCATGTACAAATAGTTTCAAACTTGTCTTAATAAGAGTTTATAATTTCAGGTAGTGAAGATCGCGAAGTTTCATACAGTGCGCAACCGATACCGTGATTGTCGCATCTACAATCAATCGTAAATCCCATTCTGCGAGTTGTTACAGGTTCCAGTCAGATGACCAATCATAATCAGTTCTTTATTTACATACATAAGTTTTTATATACACGGGTTTTTATTGGTTGTTACGTTTTTGAACCGTAACGTACGAATGAGAACATTGGCTGCGTTACTTGTTTGCGTTAACACCTTGACTCGTTTCGGATATTAGTTTCGTTAAACTAACTTTAATTGTTTCGAATTGACCTACTTTTTGTTTCTTTGTTTGTTTTTTCAACGTTAAAATTAATTTCAAAGTTATAATAACTAAATTTAACAATATGTAGCCAAACTCTAGACTCTCACATTTTATAATTTTCTGTCTCAAAAATCACTTGCGAATTAGTTGTTTTAACCAGCTGCCTTATTGTCTTATATGTACACGTATATTATTCGTTTCTTAGACTTTTTACTTGGACGAAGCAAGCTTCCAAATTGTGGCTGTATTATCTTTAACTTGTTCGTGTTTAAGTTTCAGTTTAACTCTTCGGTGTTTCGAGTTGGAACACTAACACTTAACATTTGTCATTTTGTTAACTTTGCTGGTTTAACTAATAGGTTGAAGTACTAAAAATTCTGACAAAACAAGATAAACGTCCAGAGTTGCATCTTTGCTGAAACTTTTAGTTATTTATTAAAATTGTACTTTCTGTTTTCGATAATATAAGTAAGTATCGTTCTTTTAAATGAGTGTATTATTTGTAGTTGATTTGTTTGTTTTTTAAGTTAAAAAAAAAATCATCAAAAATTGCTTTTAATTTTGATAAATTAGTTTTACGATTGAGTTTCATTATTTCGCTTAAATATGGCTTATGTAACAATTCCCGATTAAGTAATTTTGTAAACGGTTGTAGGTGTCGCTTTAAACGAAAGATCGTATAAATGGTGAAGTTTATAAAAACGTAAATTTCTTCCCACTTTCCTTGATTCTTGGTGTTGGTGGAATAAAAGTGCTTAAAATCGTACTTTCGTCTGCTATTGATTTATATCTGATCACGTGATGATGCAGTTGAAAGATTTTGTAGACATTTTTTAATCACATCAAGGAATGTTTAATCACTGAGAAACTATCGAACGACGAGTTTTTTTTTGTTAAACTGAATTTTCCTTCTTTTTAACATGATTTGTTAGAACAGCCTACATTCAACAGATCTAAAAAAAAAACAACAATCTCTGCTTTGAAAATAATTACAAACATAATTTAAACCACTCGATAGAGGATTATAAACTACTTGTGTCAACTAAGGGTTAGGTGTAGAGTATAGTGAGAAGTGACTTTAGATGTATCACGTGCAAAGAACAACAATATGTAATTGAACATTTAGAAGACTTGTGATAAACCCAAACCACTTGTTTCTTTCGAAGTTCTTAAATGATTTTTTTTCTCTTGAAAAATGTTTTATTGCTAAATTATATTCGTTTGAAAGCTAAGGAAATATTTTTCTATGACGAAACGTCACGAAAAACTAGGTAATTTTAGAGACTACTACAGGTAGTAGCGAAGTATACAGATAACTCAAGCCTGCGATGTTCTATAGTAATTACTGTACGCAGAATCCGAAAATGATATCCATTTTTCTCCGTCACGTACATATTTTTTCACAATGTCATACTTTTACATTAGTGAATCACTTTCATTGAAATCGGGGTCACATTTTGTTATGCTTAAAATGTTTAACAATCAGTGGTTATAGATTTCTCTAGACCAATCGCGACGCAAGCCTTCTCGATCGTTTTAGAACCCACCGGTTAACATGTGGTCGCATGACGTGTTATTTTCTGGATAGTATTTGTTTGTGTGTGCACTTTAACGTTTTTTTTTCTTTTCGATATTAATTTGTCGCTATAGCAACAAGAGGTTGTATAAATGACTCAAACATATATTTGTTGTTTTTTTTTTTTCTTGGAGTAAAATGTACTAACAAAGATATCCGTCAGATACTAGATTAGACTATAGTTCTGATTTTTTGAGTAACAAAGAAAGAGGCTAAACATTTCTTTATT
>NW_013669475.1:51982-53053 GCF_000517525.1 Limulus polyphemus
ATTCTTGAAGGAACAGGATATTTCTAGAAAGAGGTGGCGTGATACTAGTCACGTGACCTCGCTAACGCAACACTATATTAGATAATCTATTTCTCTCAAGAATACTGTACGCAACAGTATTACCTAACGCTATTTCAATATGTTGGCGTCGTAGGCCTTTACTGCATTCAGTTTTTGGTATTTTCTTAATGCTGCACAGGGACGCTGTTTTCCTAATATGGTATGTCAAGGACGTCGCGAGAACGAGGCTAAGAATTTTGACGAGTAAACAAAGCAGATACTTTCCATTCATTCTACCCCTAACTACAACCACTACACAAGTCATCACATGGTTAAATATATATGTTACGTATCTGCCTGTTTGATAATTTCCGGTAGAAATTCTTTCTGAGGAACTTCAGCGATACAAGACCTTTCTTGATTAAACCAGTTTATTCTTCCTCGATACAAGCTTTTAGTACACAGTAATTCTACAGTCAATACGTTTCTCGTCACTTTAAACTTAACTTTTATAATATACGCTATAAATCAGTGATTCACACACGTTACTTACCGTCACAACTGTTCGCTTCATCGATATATCGCTGGCCTCTCTGCCAGGCTTATATACTAACAAAGGGGGCGTCTCAAATGCACTCGGCCTCCTCGATCACTCATGACCATTAGAGAAATTTCACGCACGCTACCAGCGCCAGCAGCGTCACGTGACTTCCGCTGTCATAACGCATAGATACCCATACAAATATAACTTATCAATCCTAGCTCCTTTCAAGGGTAACGTTTAATAGTACACTTGTCTTCTAAGAGGAAAATATGGGCGATAATAGAAGGTTTTAAGCCTATATTATAGTTAACAACTAGCTCTGTACTTTACATCCAGCTGTTTATGAACGAATCTACTCCATATAACTTGGAGCTGCCCCTCTCTTAATATTAAGTTTGTTTTAGAACACATTTATAATACCTAGTACTTAAAAAAATAGAAACGTAAGAAATGTTACTGTTTATTTACCTGGGTGTAAGAGTGTATATTCAGTGTATCTAGATTTTTAGAAAATATTTGACAAGGTG
>NW_013669475.1:53888-68284 GCF_000517525.1 Limulus polyphemus
GTCATACTAGATTAATGTCACAAGTGGGGGTACCTCATGGCTCAGGCTTAGGACCTTTGATCTTTTTCATTTATATCAATGCCATGGATGAAATTTGCTGATGATATTAATGTACTTGTTGCTATCTTGTGAATAGGATACTGCTAATTTACAAAAGGACTTTGGTCATTTAGTGAGTTGCGTGGATAAATAGGCAGACGGGTTTTAATTATAATATTAAATGATAACATGCAATACTTAGTATTTAAGTATAATTTGGATGGAAATAACCTTAACAGTGTATTAACCTTAATATTGTCAAATTCTTTACCTTCATCTTGCATCAACAGTAACCTCTTCAAGGAATGTCAAAAGATGCGAGACGAGATTTGTTTCATTTAGGGAAACCATGTTGAATATCCAACAAAATTCTAAACTTTGTTAAAGGATTTAGTAAGGAATCTTTTAGAAGACTTTCCACAACTGATATAAAACTAATAAGCCTATAATTACTGTGCGATAATATAGTTAGTGTAACTGGTAATTATTGGCTTCAATAGTCTTATCAAAATGTTTCCACAAAGTTAGTCACAATTTTTGTCTGATAATTTAACGGTGATTAGAAGGCATACAGCTGGATATTTAAACACCTTCACTGTACTTTGTCAAAAACCACGTGCTGGTTTGTTTACTCGTCAAAATAAGCGTAGTCGATATGGCCGCTGAAAGGTGTCCTTGTGTATTTATAGCTAGAAATGTAACTTCTGCAGTCGGTAAACAAGCACTAAAATAAATACGCTAATGAAAATTAGTGAAATTGAGATCAACTAAATACAAGTCTTCTTAATCAATAACCAAATATTAAAATTTTAAGACTAAATGTTTTAAAAATAGTCTTACATTAAAAATTTTAGGAACTTTATTTTTCTGAATATAAAGGTGTATAATGGCCTACATCCATTCTGATCACTGTAGGGAATCAAACATCAGATTTTAGCCTCGTAATCCTGCAGCTGACCAATTGAATCGATAAAATTTCGGAAACAAATCTAATTTTTGAAGCCAAAACGACATACTATTTAATTTCTTTTCCGAAGTTTAATGAAATTTGATTAAGCATGTTTACCAAAAAAAGTAGCACTCTGTAAAGGATAGTGTATACGTGTTTTATAGACTTTAGTTGGTGCCGGATTAAGAGAGTACAAGTCATGTAATTGTACGGAGACATCGACTATCCCCCCGAGTATGTTATATTAGGGAGTACAAGTCGTGTAATTGTACGGAGACATCGACTATCCCCCCGAGTATGTTATATTAGGGAGTTACAAGTCGTGTAATTGTACGGAGACATCGACTATCCCCCCGAGTATGTTATATTAGGGAGTACAAGTCGTGTAATTGTACGGAGACATCGACTATCCCCCCGAGTATGTTATATTAGGGAGTACAAGTCGTGTAATTGTACGGAGACATCGACTATCCCCCGAGTATGTTATATTAGGGAGTACAAGTCGTGTAATTGTACGGAGACATCGACTATCCCCCGAGTATGTTATATTAGGGAGTACAAGTCGTGTAATTGTACGGAGACATCGACTATGCCCCGAGTATGTTATATTAGGGAGTACAAGTCGTGTAATTGTACGGAGACATCGACTATGCCCCGAGTATGTTATATTAGGGAGTACAAGTCGTGTAATTGTACGGAGACATCGACTATCCCCCGAGTATGTTATATTTTACCTCCTTTTCTTTCATCTTAAAGTTTTGTTACTTTTCAGTTGAGTTACCTAATTGTTTTTTTTTACTTCACATTTAGAAAACAGTTTATAAGAGATAATGACTAAGTTTGTAACAAAATACAAGGTTGAGGCCGGGAAGGACGAGTGGGAGGAAAATGAGGGCATATTGGCTCATGTGATGAGATTACGCACCAGACAATGGAAGACGAACTAGGTAATAATAATAATATGCTTGACAAAGTGCAGGAAATCTCTAGTGGTCAGCCAGGACACTGATAAAGTCCTCTTGGTCATATGTGCAATTAACTACTCAACCAGCAGCTAGGATAGTCAATGAATAAAAAAATTTACAATTCCTGTTTTTTGAGCTATCGAGTAATGTTTCTGGCGAAATGTATTAATTACATGTTGTGATGCTACTTCGTAAAGCTAGGATTGTAATTTGATTGGCAAATTAGTGATTCAAAGGTAAGGACATTCCTTTCCTACTGAGCTATTGCGTGGTATTGTCCCATAAAATTCATGTATTGCATTATGTGACTGCAACTTGGTTGTCACAGCCTAGGGCAGTCAGTTAGTCAAAGAACTAAAGACTGACAGAATTATGAAACCCATTTTTCTAAACTATTAAGTGATTTTCTACAATAAAACAATAGTCTGACATCTTGAGAGAACCACGCGACCTTAGTTGAGTAATGCCAGTTCTTGTAACAGGTCAAGGTGTGGTGGAGAAACTCGTCAGTACATTTAAACGTGTACAACTCTACCACGTGCAGTGAGGGGTTATGTTCTTTATCAGTCCAGGAAATAGACTGGACGTCTGACTCTCAATATATCTTATTTCATTGAATTTGTCTACACTTACATTTCTGTGATACCAATAGAAGCAAATGGATCAACTCGTTTATAGAAAAGTTTCCCAGTGGTCTACTATTGGTAAGTTTTGAACACTAACTGCGATCATCCAGTTAGCTGAGATTGTTTTGAGTGTTGATCGATATACAAGGTAGTGAGAAGATGAATATTAATTCTGAAGTCGAGAATCTTTGCTGAAAGGCAAGTTCAGCTAAAATCTGCCAGTAATTATTTCGTGATGCCTACAAAAGAATATTGACTTTCACTGTTCACAGATGGCAGAACATTACTGGACTGTGATTATCCAAGATTTCACCAGAGTTTGTTACTCTGTTAACCACACACAAGTCTTGGCTACTAGTGTGTATCATGATGTGTAAAAGTATAGATAAATATGGATGTGTGAGTTGTTGCACTTGTGTATTAAGATTTAAACAAAATGTGGTTATGACATGTGAATCGTTTACTAAGAGCACTAGTGTGTGACACTTCAATGAAATTTTTTTTTAATCTGAATATTAAGATCTACAGTTCACCATGGTTACTGGCCTGCCAAACGTTGTGATACAACACGACCGTTTTCGTTAATGCTGGTGCGAGAAAGTTTCGGATTTGACATCTAAATCTGGAAGACAGTCTGGTCTGTCGTTTCGTAAGTTGTAACCCGGCACATTTCAGTTTAAAATGTTAGTAGCTAGGTGAATTCATCTGTAGGAAGTAAAATTAATAAACAGTAACATAAAACACACTTTATTTAGTTGTGTTTGAGTATATTCAGTCACGCACAGTGATATATTTCATGTTGTACAGTTTTCTGAATATTTCAATACACAGTTAGTATGTATGAAAAGATAGACTGTGCCAATTGTCCTGGAGTAAAACCTTCCTTCTACGTGTAGTTTCTCTCCTCTGTGATGAACTTGTATCTGAAAGGAATCTGGAGAAAGAGACTGGAGAATTTCCACGGTCAGAAGAATTAAATGTCCATGCAGCCTTCAATAATGTGGGTACCTAACCTTGCAGTCTCTTTCCTAGTCTGTTTTGTATAACAACCAGCAGGTGGCAGTGGAAGAAATGGTAGTGTTCCAGGATAGATATGGTAAGGACACTCATTGAGGATCGTGTGTTACAGATAAGATACTCTCGAATGCACATAGACATGACATATGAGTAGCTATCATGAGTTTAATATTCTGCTCCTAACATAAATTTTAGGGCTATGTAACTGAGCCATTTCAGCTTTAACCCACATCTTGGCCGTATTTTTCTTACTAATTGGAATTTCTCTGACTCTGTATTTTCCACCCTGTTTTTACTATTTAGGATGAAGTTCTCAATTAGCTAAATAAGAAAATAACATCGCATAGAATTCTATACTTAAACAAACAATTTATTATCGGACACCAAGAAAAAAAGACAACCACCTCCCACGATTAACTGAATCAATCTACAAATCATTGGATAACAACCAACCTACAATAGGTGTATCTTTAGATGTTAAAAAAAATGTTTGATAATGTTTGACACAATGCCATAAAAAAAAAATATATATATATATAAATTACAAAAGCTAAATATTAATGCAACTGTAATCAGATGGATATCGAACTTTCTAGCCGAGTGTTAGTTAAATATACATTATCAAAAACATCTAATATTACTGCAGGAGTTGCCGAAAGGATCCGTATTTTCGCCACTCCTATACATCATGACATCCCATTTCCAAACTTATTCTATACATATCACTCTCAGTATGCAGATGACATAACAGTCTTGAGCATATCTAGAAACTCACACATAGCAATGACCCGTGTCCAAAAATCGGTGAATTTAATTCTTAAATGGTGTAACAAATGGCGGGTGATACTAAATCCAACAAAAACGCAAGCAATAGCCTTTTCCAAAAACTACTTAAACATATGAAAAGTATCATGAAAATCATACTTAAATTAGACAAATTCAAATGAGAAACACCATTAAATTCCTCGTCATTATCTTTGACACTCGTCTAACATGGAACAAATACATTCGGAACATACACGCCTCGATTAGCAAACTCGTCAACTACGGGAGGCTCATTGCAGGTAAACAAACAAACTACACACCCACGACATCCCTAAAAATATACAAAACATTTGTTCCCTCACTTAAAAAAGATGGCCGTCGGATAACAATTTTTAACTACAAATTCAACAAACTAGAGCATCAAGATTAGACCTTCCAGAATACTCTATACATAAAATCAGCAATCTGCCCAGTTTCTAAAATAGACTAACTGAACGTGCTTTCAAATATTATAAAAAAAAAAAAGAAATTATTGATAGCTGTACTTAACAAAATTTCAAGAGCTCCCACCAAACACACTTCGCCAGACAGTTTGTTCTGCTAACATGAAAACAAAAATAAATAAATCTACCCAGTTTCTAAAATAGAATAACTGAACTTGCTTTCAAATATATAAAAAAAAAAAAAAAAAGAAAGAAATTATTGATAGCTGTACTTAACAAAATTTCAAGAGCTCCCACCAAACACACTTCGCCAGACAGTTTGTTCTGCTAACATGAAAACAAAAATAAATAACACGCATACAAAAGGTTTAACACTGTCACGTTCTCCTTACTAACCATCCTGTTCTATTTTACAGCCAGGGCAGAGGACAGATTATTCGGCGTCTGTACTGTGAAAGTTTTTTTCTTCTTCTGGGCAATCTTATTTCTCCCCCAAAAAATACCCGGACTGGACTTTTGGACTGTATGGTCCCTGCCCTCCACCCCTGAAAAGGTCTATAAATTACGTTTCAATAAGTCTACCTAAAATTAAATGCATTCCTAAATTCGTATGATGTAAACTTAATACGTCGAATGCATGTCTGGATCTCTGTCTCGTCTACATCATCACCACTGGAAAAGAACTTCATCTTCCCTCCGCCGATCTTCTACACAGCTTTTTCTCTCAAACTCCCCGCCAATGTTTTTAATCGCAATTACAGCCGCTGTAGAAAACTATTGTCACGCACCTTCCCCTGGTAGGAAGAGCAGGCAACTATCATGTTCCTTTCAAACTAAAATTCTGCCACGTTTAGTTTTTTCTCAATTCTTTGTTTTAAATTATCCAATTGTTTACAGTACTTTTGATGATTCATTACAAGAAAATGGAAGGAGCCTATGATGTGAATTTTCTTTTCGGCTATTTTACAAATCTTCTAGTGTATCCCGAGTAAGCCAGGGGCGCCTACTGGCTGAAACTGCTGACAGGACTCCAGAAAACACCAGACACGCAGTTCAGTAGATCTTGCCACCAACTGAACATTAGTCTTATAATAATGTAATATCACACAAACTATTGATCTCTAGCCATCGTCAACACAAGGCATTGTATTTCACAATAACTATTATAAATTACTGACATTAGATAGCTTTCCGTCCGAAACTTTGTGTGTAGCGTGCCAAGCTGGCCTGATGACAGTTGGTATTAGGCGAAAGCTCCCATCGGCAACAAAGTGCGTGCAATTGAGATGCTATGTTCTTGAACACGTTAAAGGCTAATGAAGAAACATTTGGTAGAACCAACTACCAGTCTCGTTGTGCTCACAAAACCAGCAATCAAAAGGAAATATTACAGTTTTGAACATCTAAAGCTGACAAAGCAATGTAGACCAACGCACCTAACAAAGACTGTCACAAACTTTTTTTTTAATAACAAAACTGTAGATCGTAGATTTACCTAACATACTTTTGTCTATATAATTTCACAGATTGGGCAATGTTTCTTGCAACTTCTGTCCAACTGGATGACACAGAAGTTCACAAAACTACACGTTCCAATAACATGATTAACACATCTATTTTTTTATCTGTTCTAATCATCCATTTGTAGTTAACCACAAAGCCACATAATAAGCCATTTGCGTTGTGTCCACCGCGAATATAACAACCAGTTTTGTAGCGTTATAAGCAGTCACTTTCTTAGCATTACCATCGTCTGGTATTCTTATATAAACCCTTTTAAAAGTATCAGTAGTTGTATACTACACGGCAATCACTTTGCTTGATTATACCGGTATGTATAATTAGATAAATAGTTAAATCCAAGGCCCATGACGTTTCTTACATTTTTATTTTAATAAAAAATTTTAATGTACATCCATTCACATTCAATTTATATTGTAGTACACTCACTCGCAGAACGTCTAACTTTATTATCATTAAACTTTGCACAATACTTACACGTCTCTCATAGAACTTTTTTTCTCGGTTGTGAAATGCAATTTGACGAAATTAAATAACAGGTTGAAGAATCGTCAAGTTTTTTATATATTTTTTATTAAAAGAAGAACGACGTTTAGAGATAGCGCTAGCTCGAAACGTTATCCTTCTTTCAATAGTTTTTTTTAAAAAAAAACTTGGCCATTGTTCAACCTATTATTTAATTATATTTTCGTAGCCTATGATGTTTTAACTATATTTGTTTTTCTATGAATGCAATTAGACGATCTTTATTACTATACACCTTATATTTTCATTCAATAATGTTGAAAACCACTGCCTTGTCGTTAATATTAAAACTGTTGAAGTCCTGTCAACTTTAAACTTGTAATTTATCATTGAAGACTAATAATACCCTTTTAACCCATACTAATGCAAAAATCACTCGTTTTTTTCACAGGATGTCGAAACTCTTGTACACAGATACCAACTATGAGTGCTCGTTACATGTTTTTGAAGATAATTTTTCACATATTTTATTAAACATGTTTTACTTGAATAAATTATAAAAACGTAATACACATAATGAAAAACTTACGTTGTCCTGAAACTTCAAGAAAATATATAACAAAACTGAATACAATACAAATTAAATTATACTTTTATAAACCCAAAACATAGAATATTGGGCTTTCCTTTCTATACTGAGCTTAGATTATGTCCAATTCAATATATTTACAAAACATACTAATTATGCCTTTTACACTAAAATATGTGCCTTCGACTCGTTTATTTGACGATAGATGTCAGCCTACACATCATACTCTACTTAGAAATTAGCTAACAACATCAGAAGGATGAAGAACGTTATTTGGAAGATTAAGGCATTGTAAAATAATCAATAGCTATGAAAACCTTGTCAGATCGAAAGAACAATACTAGTCGTGTATAAAGAATGAAAAAACAAAACAAAACCCACGCGTTCTCGTTGAAAAGTCTTTAATCCAGAATCTTGAATGTAATGTTAGGCCTCATTGTAAAGATGTATACAAAAACTATTATTACAATGCCTCTTTTGTTCTACTTGCGTCGGTTTAGATGAGAATGGTAATAGAAATATTATTAATTGGGCTTAAGTTCTGTATTTTGACATATTTTTTTTATAACTAAACGAATACAAACAATGGCCTTTTGCGTTTATTTCCTATTAAAATTGAATAATAAAATCTTAAGGATGACGTAACATAACTTTTGAAAACATAATTCGGAAGAACTAAATTTACCATAACGGTTAAGTACAATCCGTGTTTTAATTTTTATTAAAATGGAAGAACGTGCTTGTATTTTAACAGTTAAAAATGTATACAATCTGTTCTGCTTTAATAAAGAAAATTATTTATATTTTACTATACTTTATTTTAAAAAATTCACCCCATTTAGTTCACCTGTGGTATTAAGCCTATAAAAAAAAAAAAAAGATATATTACACAAGTACGTTTCCCCATCCCCCCTCATTATCTTATTTAATTAGCACATGGAGTAAGAACGATAAAGTTTTCCCCTCGCGAATAAATTAATGAAGTGTTATCGAAAACACAAGACAAAGGCAGGCCGGAATAAACACATATAACATCAGAAACTGAGAAGTCGTTTTATCAAGAGCTTCTATAAACATGGGAGGCTGTAGAAATTTTTATAAAGTGGGGGTAAAGTAATGTGAAACTGTGAACTGAATAAAAAAATCATATACATAAGCTGAATAAATAAATAAGGAATTATTTTTCTCATTTTCCAGGGGGGGGGGGAGTTTATGCCTAGTTTTTTATTTATTGTATTAATTGTGCTGGTACAATTTTTAACGCTAAATTTTTTAAAAAGACCGGTTTCCAACGTACTGTTCTGAAAAAAAAAAGAGAGAGAGGGACATAGAGGGTAGTTAATAAATTGTTGCCAAATGTTAATTATAACATAAAAACAAGATTAAGCAATAACAGCAACCAAAATAATCAATAAAACTGATAAGGATAGCACACTAAATAACCACACCTTTCATTAGTAGGAACAAATTACTGAATTGTTCTGTATCAAGATAAAATTTAATCCGTATTACTAATTCTATAAGGTTTTAGTCCGAGTACAGGATGATATTAATAATTTGTAAAGGAAAATTAATTAGCTTCCATTAGGCAAAATTTACATTAAAAAAAAAAGATACATTACATATGCTATACATGCAACAAATTTTACATACATCAATTTTAATAGTTTTTAATCAGACTCTAGTACACTAAAAAACATCAAAATACATTATTTTACTTACAACTTGTGATCTAGTTCAACTACAAATTTTAGTTGTACTTTAGAGGTAAAACTGTTTGGCCCCATCAATAACAACACTTCTACATAAACCTATAACCAACTTAAGTCACATAACAACACTTCTACATAAACCTATAACCAAACTTAAGTCGCATAACAACACTTCTACATAAACCTATAATCAAACTTAAGTCGCATAACAACACTTCTACATAAACCTATAATCAAACTTAAGTCACATAACAACACTTCTACATAAACCTATAACAAACTTAAGTCACATAACAACACTTCTACATAAACCTATAATGAACTTAAGTCACATAACAACACTTCTACATAAACCTATAATCAAACTTAAGTCACATAACAACACTTCTACATAAACCTATAATCAAACTTAAGTCACATTCAAATTTTTTCTTCAATATTTTAGTGCTAATGAATTGTTAAACAATCTATGAAAGTAAAAAAAAAATTACTTAGAAATTTGCAGCATTCAAGTAAGTAAACAATACAAACCTATTCACCTCATAAAAAAAGAAATGAACCCAGTTACTTTGACAACTCATCACATGCACATATATATACATGAAATAAATAGCTTACTAAAAGATATTTTTATATGTATCTTAAGTAACTTCCAATAAACTTTATCATTGTTCATGATGCCTACACATATTTCACCTAAATTCATGCACCTTATAGAGTTGGCAATATTACAGCAATTCACCTGAAATTGGGAAGTGTCACACAATATAACTAAGTTTATATATTAACATCAACATGCTTGAATGATGCAAAACACACACCCCCTTTTGCCAACAATTTTTAAGTACCGTTATCCCTGACAAAATTGTTTATATATTTTTTTTTTCTAAAATTAAAAACCATTTCAGTCAAATGCTTTATTTCAAAATGCACATCTGGAGAACATCATAAGGACTGCTCACGGTCCACATTTTGTTAGAATTATGACAAGAATGATAAAGTCTATGACACATACTTTAAAAATGAAGTCATTACAGAGAATCAACATATAATAGTTTTCCAGTTGTTGTGATTTAAAATGGACAATTTAATCTTATTTTATGTTTACCAGCAGAAAACATTTAACAATTAGGACCACGAGTCTACCTATGGGATGGAGGCTGCCAAAATAAGGCCACTTTAAATATTTTCTCATTTATGACTAAAAGGTCCCTGTTACATGAAGTTTCATTTCATTGTAAACAAATCAGTCTTAATTTAAAGTCAGTCTTTTATCTACTCTATGTATTTTGAGACAATTTTTGGCTACTGTAATGACTTCCATGTTCTACTATGATCATAAACTATACACAACAGTATTAAAATATTTTTTCTTTCTCTTCACAGCGTACTGGCTATAGTTAAGTCTTCAGATCAACAACTTATGAAATGCCAAACGTTTGTTTAAACTAACACAGTCTTTACAGAGAAAAAAAAAATCGTGTAACAATTGGTTACACATTTATTTTACAATTTCTAATAACACCATTTAACTAAACATTTTTTACAACTGATTTTTAATTTCTAAGACACAAAAACTGATGTTTTCTTATTTGTCTTTACCAATAGTGAACACACTCTGTTAAAATTAACAAATTATTTTTTTTTACTTTGGGAATAATGAAGATCACTCCACCCAAATACCTTACAAGACTTTCACTGTTCATCAAAGAACAACAAAATTAAGAAAAAAAAACTTAATGAGGACAGCCAGCTTAATGGTTCTCCATGATGACTCAAATAACTGAGTATATTAACGTACTGTAAGCACACTTGTCATGCCACATAAAAAGACTGCAGTTATGTTATATGTTCTTGTTTTGCCTCGTCAATGTAGATAATCATACAATACTACAGTACCACTGAAAAGGTAGCCATATAATATTATGCTCTGTTCTAAAAAGTTATTCTGAAGATTCTCTTAAACTGCAGAACATTACATTTCACTAGATCTGTAGACCAGAATATTTAGTGAAGTCCTCTAATAAATATAACACATGTCCTTCACTTGGAGTACATACATGGTAGAGATGGCCGAAATGGATATTAAAAACTTTTATTTGAAACACTGAAACAGTGATACTTGTTTTGCATTTTAAGAAATTTTTTTGGTATGGATAGCAGCCATCTCTACTATATGTATATATACATATCCTTCAACATTCTAAAATTTTTTACCACTGATGTAATTTTATACATTGTAATTCACAGAGCAATAGAATTGACAATTTGAACAGTGAGATATGGAGATTGATTTACTTTCAATCACTAACACATTTATGCCAAGTAATTACTTTAGATAATAAAATTTCTCTCTCTCTCTCACAGAATGATATACTATCAGTCACACACTAATACTTAATAACTCTCTTCCAATCAACAATGTTCCTCTATTACAACGTGAAGCATCATTACACACACACACACACACAAACACACTAATACCAAGTCACTCTTCTAACCAACGACATTCCTTTCTCACAATCTGAAGTGTCACTACTCACACACTAATACCAAGTAACTCTTCTAACCAACGACGTTCCTCTCTCACAACCTGAAGTGTCATTACTTAATACTAATGCATAATATCTCTCTTCTTACCAACAATGTTTCTCTCTCACAACCTGAAGTGTCATTACTTAATATTAATGCATGATATCTCTCTTCTAACCAATGATGTCACTCTCTCACAACCTGAAGTGTCATTACTTAATACTAATACATAATATCTCTCTTCTAACCAACAATGTTCCTCTCTCACAACCTGAAGTGTCATTACTTAATACTAATACATAATATCTCTCTTCTAACCAACAATGTTCCTCTCTCACAACCTGAAGTGTCATTACTTAATACTAATACATAATAACTATCTTCCAACCAACAATGTTTCTCTCTCACAACCTGAAGTATAATTACTAATACCAAGTAACTCTCTTCTAACTAACAATGTTCCTCTCTCACAATCTGAAGTGTCATTACTCACACACTAATACCAAGTAACTCTCTTCTAACTAACAATGTTCCTCTCTCACAATCTGAAGTGTCATTACTCACACACTAATACCAAGTAACTCTCTTCTAACTAACAATGTTCCCCTCTCACAATCAGAAGTGTAATTACTCATACACTAATACATAATAACTCTCTTCCAACCAACAATGTTCTCTCATAACCTGATGTATTATAAGTCAAGTACTAATAGAAGTACTCTTCTGTCTTGCACATTATGCTACACTCTCACTATGTAATGGACTATAGATAGTTTTATTTCATAAAACAATACCTGTTAACCCAAATATAACTCACAATTTTTTTTTCTCTCCTCAAATGATGCTATGTAATTTGACAGTAACATCTTCAGCTTAATATAACTTGTATAGCATCATTGATATTTCTCTTTGGTTATCTTTACTGAATAACTTAATCATAGCGACCCTAATATTGCCTTTCAATTGTAGTGTTCTTAAAAACCTGTACACTACTGCTGGAAATCATCATCCTATTAATTCCTGTACCATAGTACTAGTTTTTTAAAGTCACTATACGATACTATCTTGTCCAAGACTGTCGTTAAGCTGTTGGCTTTGGCCATCTATTCCAATACCTGTAACATAACCAGACTGACTAGGAAGGTCACTAGAATGCTGTTCATAAGTTCTTGCCAATTTGGCCAGTTCTGTAGGGAATGCTCGAAAAGAAGAGTGTGTGACTAGATTAGGATTTCCAGTCTTGCCAAGAGGTGCGGAAAAAACTGCAACATTGCTGAGACTGGTGCGTGTAAGACTGGCACTGTTCTGGCCAAGACTGCTGAAGGTGCTGCAACGACCGATACTGCTAGCTGCACTACCTCTCCCCGTGCTTTGCCCACCGAGTTCGCTTGCAGCATCTCCAGAATGAGATCCACTCTGCACACTGGAGTGGCTGAACTGTGCTATGAAGAAATTCAATAACTAGTTACTTGCAAAAACAACTTGAATTATGAAACCTTTTAACAAATGTTATTATATGGTGTAAGGTAATCTTTATATTGTGGAAAATAGTACAAAACTGCTCCTCATGTTCTTCTGTTATTAATGTTACAACATTTTAAGCCTGTATTAAAGGTAAATCTAAATTCTCAAACCTATATTGCAATTGAATAAAATTTTTAACCTATTTCAGTTATATAAAATAGGACTTTGAGAGTTACATTTTGAGCTCTTAGTTCGTGAAAGACAGTGAGAATAAATTTAGAAAATATGTAATGTATAAGAAGAACTAACTGTTGCTAATAAATGAATAAATTACACGATTCTTACATCTGCCTTTTGTGAGTTACCATGAAAATACGAAGCAAAAATCTCAAACCTCATCTCACAAAAAAATGACATCATAATGACTCAACAATGACATGAGCTAAAAAAGACCGTGACAAGAAATAGTAATATCAGAGTACGGTAATGCCTTGCTTTCCTTCTTCACCTGTCTCCTTATTTATTAGATAGAGTTAAAATGCCACAAAGTAGATGCTACTCATATAATAATTCAATTAAATATCTTCCTTTGATTATTACCCAATCAGGATCATGCTTTAGGTTGAAATTATTTCTGGACCAATCATATTACAAGGTGTAAAATAATTGTATTTGTTTATAGCAATGAAGTTTGCGACCAACTGGAAAACTATCACTTTTCAAGCTTACCATATCAAGGGCTTGTTTTCAGTGCAATCACTTTTTCTGTACCTGTAATACCAGATATCCCTTTGCCATTGTGTACTGAGGGTTAAGTGGGCAGCTTACAATTACTGACCTTGTTATTACTTACTTTGAGGTGCACTTTCCACAACATTGGTACCATAGAACACAGAGAAACGTTCGAAACCACCGTCATCCTGGACTGCAGTGCCTCCACTGGAGCATCCCTCTCCACATCGAGTTCTAAGTCTGTAAAACATCCAAAGCTGACTAGTTGCATTATAAACTTCATTTTGTGATAAAGTTAATTGTTATAAAGGCATTATGGAATCATTAGAGACAATCCTAGTTTGGTAGATGATTTAATTATTAGTTCAATACTTAGCTTATGAGATTTAAGTTACATGTTATCATTCAACCATACAGTGATTTTGTTATAAAACTCTCATTACTAGTTCTTGTAGGAAGTCAAATTTGCAGTGGACAAACATAATGATTAACAGTTTTTTTATGCAGTGTCACATCACCAAGTTATAGTACACAAACATGATGATCAACAGTTTCTTACGTAGAGTCACATCACCAA